>NC_069501.1:1280882519-1281110019 GCF_027579735.1 Bombina bombina | reverse complement strand
TCTTTACTTCTGGCGGTGATAACACTCGAGCAAAAGTGCTAAATAGCATGACACATGCAATCTGTCCCGCTACACGCACCCAACACATGTAAAAAAACATATAGTCATACAACCACACACACAAACACCCACACAGATGCTGCCACTTACACACAAACACCCATACTGATGCTCCCACTTACACACAAACACCCACACAGATGCTCCCACTTACACACAAACACCCACAGAGATGCTCCTACTTACACACAAACACCCACACAGATGCTGCCACTTACACACAAACACCCATACTGATGCTCCCACTTACACACAAACACCCACACAGATGCTCCCACTTACACACAAACACCCACACAGATGCTCCCACTTACACACAAACACCCACACAGATGCTCCCACTTACACACAAACACCCACACAGATGCTCCCACTTACACACAAACACCCATACTGATGCTCCTACTTGCACACAAACATCCATACAGATGCTCCTACTTACACACAAACACCCACACAGATGCTCCTACTTACACATAAACACCCACACAGATGCTCCCACTTACACACAAACACCCATACTGATGCTCCTACTTACACACAAACATCCATACAGATGCTCCCACTTACACACAAACACCCATACTGATGCTCCCACTTACACACAAACACCCACACAGATGCTCCCACTTACACACAAACACCCACACAGATGCTCCCACTTACACACAAACACCCACACAGATGCTCCCACTTACACACAAACACCCACACAGATGCTCCCACTTACACACAAACACCCATACTGATGCTCCTACTTACACACAAACATCCATACAGATGCTCCCACTTACACACAAACACCCATACAGATGCTCCCACTTACACACAAACACCCATACTGATGCTCCTACTTACACACAAACACCCATACTGATGCTCCCACTTACACACAAACATCCATACAGATGCTCCAACACCCATACAGATGCTCCCACTTACACACAAACACCCACACAGATGCTCCTACTTACACACAAACACCCACACAGATGCTCCTACTTACACATAAACACCCATACTGATGCTCCCACTTACACACAAACACCCACACAGATGCTGCCACTTACACGCAAACACCCATACTGATGCTCCTACTTACACACAAACACCCATACTGATGCTCCCACTTACACACAGACACCCATACTGATGCTCCTACTTATACACAAACACCCATATTGATGCTCCCACTTACACACAAACACCCATACTGATGATCCTACTTACACACAAACACCAATACTGATGCTCCCACTTACACACAAACACCCACACAGATGCTCCTACTTACACACAAACACCCACACAGATGCTGCCACTTACACACAAACACCCACACATATTCTCCCACTTACACACAAACACCCATACTGATGCTCCCACTTACACAAAAACACCCATACTGATGATCCCACTTACACACAAACACCCATACTGATGCTCCTACTTACACACAAACACCCACACAGATGCTGCCACTTACACACAAACACCCACACAGATGCTCCCACTTACACACAAACACCCATACTGATGCTCCCACTTACACACAAACACCCATACTGAGGCTCCCACTTACACACAAACACCCACACAGATGATCCCACTTACACACAAACACCCATACAGATGCTCCCACTTACACACAAACACCCATACTGATGCTCCTACTTACACACAAACACCCATACTGATGCTCCCACTTACACACAAACATCCATACAGATGCTCCAACACCCATACAGATGCTCCCACTTACACACAAACACCCACACAGATGCTCCCACTTACACACAAACAACCACACATATTATCCCACGTACACACAAACACCCACACAGATGCAAAAGTTTTACTTTCAACTTCTAATACACGCACTAACTCGTGTGTATAAAATCTTTACTTCTGGCGGTGATAACACTCGAGCAAAAGTGCTAAATAGCATGACACATGCAATCTGTCCCGCTACACGCACCCAACACATGTAAAAAAACATATAGTCATACAACCACACACACAAACACCCACACAGATGCTGCCACTTACACACAAACACCCATACTGATGCTCCCACTTACACACAAACACCCACACAGATGCTCCCACTTACACACAAACACCCACAGAGATGCTCCTACTTACACACAAACACCCACACAGATGCTGCCACTTACACACAAACACCCATACTGATGCTCCCACTTACACACAAACACCCACACAGATGCTCCCACTTACACACAAACACCCACACAGATGCTCCCACTTACACACAAACACCCACACAGATGCTCCCACTTACACACAAACACCCACACAGATGCTCCCACTTACACACAAACACCCATACTGATGCTCCTACTTACACACAAACATCCATACAGATGCTCCTACTTACACACAAACACCCACACAGATGCTCCTACTTACACACAAACACCCACACAGATGCTCCCACTTACACACAAACACCCATACTGATGCTCCTACTTACACAAAAACATCCATACAGATGCTCCCACTTACACACAAACACCCATACTGATGCTCCCACTTACACACAAACACCCACACAGATGCTCCCACTTACACACAAACACCCACACAGATGCTCCCACTTACACACAAACACCCACACAGATGCTCCCACTTACACACAAACACCCACACAGATGCTCCCACTTACACACAAACACTCATACTGATGCTCCTACTTACACACAAACATCCATACAGATGCTCCGACTTACACACAAACACCCATACAGATGCTCCCACTTACACACAAACACCCATACTGATGCTCCTACTTACACACAAACACCCATACTGATGCTCCCACTTACACACAAACATCCATACAGATGCTCCAACACCCATACAGATGCTCCCACTTACACACAAACACCCACACAGATGCTCCCACTTACACACAAACAACCACACATATTATCCCACGTACACACAAACACCCACACAGATGCTCTTACTTACACACAAACACCCATACTGATTCTCCTACTTACACACAAACACCCACACAGATGCTCCTACTTACACACAAACACCCACACAGATGCTCCTGCTTACACACAAACACCCATATTGAGGCTCCAACTTACACACAAACACGCACACAGATGCTCCCACTTACACACAAACACCCACACATATTCTCCCACTTACACACAAACACCCACACAGATGCTCCTACTAACACACAAACACCCACACAGATGCTCCTACTTACACACAAACACCCACACAGATGCTCCTACTTACACATAAACACCCATACTGATGCTCCCACTTACACACAAACACCCACACAGATGCTGCCACTTACACGCAAACACCCATACTGATGCTCCTACTTACACACAAACACCCATACTGATGCTCCCACTTACACACAGACACCCATACTGATGCTCCTACTTACACACAAACACCCATATTGATGCTCCCACTTACACACAAACACCCATACTGATGATCCTACTTACACACAAACACCAATACTGATGCTCCCACTTACACACAAACACCCACACAGATGCTCCTACTTACACACAAACACCCACACAGATGCTGCCACTTACACACAAACACCCACACATATTCTCCCACTTACACACAAACACCCATACTGATGCTCCCACTTACACACAAACACCCATACTGATGATCCCACTTACACACAAACACCCATACTGATGCTCCTACTTACACACAAACACCCACACAGATGCTGCCACTTACACACAAACACCCACACAGATGCTCCCACTTACACACAAACACCCATACTGATGCTCCCACTTACACACAAACACCCATACTGAGGCTCCCACTTACACACAAACACCCACACAGATGATCCCACTTACACACAAACACCCACACATATTCTCCCACTTACACACAAACACCCACACAGATGCTCCTACTTACACACAACACCCATACTGAGGCTCCTACTTACACACAAACACCCACACAGATGCTCCTACTTACACACAAACACCCACACAGATGCTCCCACTTACACACAAACACCTATACTGAGGCTCCCACTTACACACAAACACCCACACAGATGCTCCCACTTACACACAAACACCCACACATATTCTCCCACTTACACACAAACACCCACACAGATGCTCCTACTTACACACAAACACCCACACAGATGCTCCTACTTACACACAAACACCAACACAGATGCTCCTACTTACACACAAACATCCATACTGATGCTCCCACTTACACACAAACACATATGCTCCCACTTATACACAAACACCCACACATATTCTCCCACGTACACACAAACACCCACACAGATGCTCCTACTTACACACAAACACCCATACTAATGCTCCTACTTACACACAAACACCCACACAGATGCTCCTACTTACACACAAACACCCATATTGATGCTCCTACTTACACACAAACACCCACACAAATGCTCCCACTTACACACAAATACCCATACAGATGCTCCCACTTACACACAAACACCCACACAGATGCTCCCACGTACACACAAACACCCACACAGATGCTCCTACTTACACACAAACACCCATACTGATGCTCCTACTTACACACAAACACCCACACAGATGCTCCTACTTACACACAAACACCCATACAGATGCTCCCACTTACACACAAACACCCATACTGATGCTCCTACTTACACACAAACACCCATACTGATGCTCCTACTTACACACAAACACCCATACTGATGCTCCTACTTACACACAAACACCCACACAGATGCTGCCACTTACACACAAACACCCATACTGATGCTCCTACTTACACACAAACACCCACACAGATGCTCCTACTTACACACAAACACCCACACAGATGCTGCCACTTACACACAAACACCCATACTGATGCTCCTACTTACACACAAACATCCATACAGATGCTCCCACTTACACACAAACACCCATACTGATGCTCCTACTTACACACAAACACCCACACAGATGCTCCCACTTACACACAAACACCCACACAGATGCTCCCACTTACACACAAACACCCACACAGATGCTCCCACTTACACACAAACACCCACACAGATGCTCCCACTTACACACAAACACCCATACTGATGCTCCTACTTACACACAAACATCCATACAGATGCTCCCACTTACACACAAACACCCATACAGATGCTCCCACTTACACACAAACACCCATACTGATGCTCCTACTTACACACAAACACCCATACTGATGCTCCCACTTACACACAAACATCCATACAGATGCTCCAACACCCATACAGATGCTCCCACTTACACACAAACACCCACACAGATGCTCCCACTTACACACAAACAACCACACATATTATCCCACGTACACACAAACACCCACACAGATGCTCTTACTTACACACAAACACCCATACTGATTCTCCTACTTACACACAAACACCCACACAGATGCTCCTACTTACACACAAACACCCACACAGATGCTCCCACTTACACACAAACACCCATATTGAGGCTCCCACTTACACACAAACACCCACACAGATGCTCCCACTTACACACAAACACCCACACATATTCTCCCACTTACACACAAACACCCACACAGATGCTCCTACTAACACACAAACACCCACACAGATGCTCCTACTTACACACAAACACCCACACAGATGCTCCTACTTACACACAAACACCCATACTGATGCTCCCACTTACACACAAACACCCACACAGATGCTGCCACTTACACGCAAACACCCATACTGATGCTCCTACTTACACACAAACACCCATACTGATGTTCCCACTTACACACAGACACCCATACTGATGCTCCTACTTACACACAAACACCCATATTGATGCTCCCACTTACACACAAACACCCATACTGATGATCCTACTTACACACAAACACCAATACTGATGCTCCCACTTACACACAAACACCCACACAGATGCTCCTACTTACACACAAACACCCACACAGATGCTGCCACTTACACACAAACACCCACACATATTCTCCCACTTACACACAAACACCCATACTGATGCTCCCACTTACACACAAACACCCATACTGATGCTCCCACTTACACACAAACACCCATACTGATGCTCCTACTTACACACAAACACCCACACAGATGCTGCCACTTACACACAAAAACACCCACACAGATGCTCCCACTTACACACAAACACCCATACTGATGCTCCCACTTACACACAAACACCCATACTGAGGCTCCCACTTACACACAAACACCCACACAGATGATCCCACTTACACACAAACACCCACACATATTCTCCCACTTACACACAAACACCCACACAGATGCTCCTACTTACACACAACACCCATACTGAGGCTCCTACTTACACACAACACCCATACTGAGGCTCCTACTTACACACAAACACCCACACAGATGCTCCTACTTACACACAAACACCCACACAGATGCTCCCACTTACACACAAACACCTATACTGAGGCTCCCACTTACACACAAACACCCACACAGATGCTCCCACTTACACACAAACACCCACACATATTCTCCCACTTACACACAAACACCCACACAGATGCTCCCACTTACACACAAACACCCACACAGATGCTCCTACTTACACACAAACACCAACACAGATGCTCCTACTTACACACAAACATCCATACTGATGCTCCCACTTACACACAAACACATATGCTCCCACTTATACACAAACACCCACACATATTCTCCCACGTACACACAAACACCAACACACAGATGCTCCTACTTACACACAAACACCCATACTGATGCTCCTACTTACACACAAACACCCACACAGATGCTCCTACTTACACACAAACACCCATACTGATGCTCCTACTTACACACAAACACCCACACAGATGCTCCCACTTACACACAAACACCCATACTGATGCTCCCACTTACACACAAACACCCACACAGATGCTCCCACGTACACACAAACACCCACACAGATGCTCCCACTTACACACAAACACCCATACTGATGCTCCTACTTACACACAAACACCCACACAGATGCTCCTACTTACACACAAACACCCATACAGATGCTCCCACTTACACACAAACACCCATACTGATGCTCCTACTTACACACAAACACCCATACTGATGCTCCTACTTACACACAAACACCCACACAGATGCTGCCACTTACACACAAACACCCATACTGATGCTCCTACTTACACACAAACACCCACACAGATGCTCCTACTTACACACAAACACCCACACAGATGCTGCCACTTACACACAAACACCCATACTGATGCTCCTACTTACACACAAACACCCACACATATTCTCCCACTTACACACAGACACCCATAGTGATGCTCCCACTTACACACAAACACCTATACTGAGTCTCCCACTTACACACAAACACCCACACAGATGCTCCCACTTACACACAAACACCCACACATATTCTCCCACTTACACACAAACACCCACACAGATGCTCCTACTTACACACAAACACCCACACAGATGCTCCTACTTACACACAAACACCAACACAGATGCTCCTACTTACACACAAACACCCATACTGTTGCTCCCACTTACACACAAACACCCACACAGATGCTCCCACTTACACACAAACACCCACACATATTCTCCCACGTACACACAAACACCCACACAGATGCTCCTACTTACACACAAACACCCATACTGATGCTCCTACTTACACACAAACACCCACACAGATGCTCCTACTTACACACAAACACCCATACTGATGCTCCTACTTACACACAAACACCCACACAGATGCTCCCACTTATACACAAACACCCATACTGATGCTCCCACTTACACACAAACACCTACACAGATGCTCCCACGTACACACAAACACCCACACAGATGCTCCTACTTACACACAAACACCCATACTGATGCTCCTACTTACACACAAACACCCACACAGATGCTCCTACTTACACACAAACACCCATACAGATGCTCCCACTTACACACAAACACCCATACTGATGCTCCTACTTACACACAAACACCCATACTGATGCTCCTACTTACACACAAACACCCATACTGATGCTCCTACTTACACACAAACACCCACACAGATGCTGCCACTTACACACAAACACCCATACTGATGCTCCTACTTACACACAAACACCCACACAGATGCTCCTACTTACACACAAACACCCACACAGATGCTGCCACTTACACACAAACACCCATACTGATGCTCCTACTTACACACAAACACCCATACTGATGCTCCCACTTACACACAAACACCCACACATATTCTCCCACTTACACACAGACACCCATACTGATGCTCCTACTTACACACAAACACCCATACTGATGCTCCCACTTACACACAAACACCCATACTGATGCTCCTACTTACACACAAACACCCATACTGATGCTCCCACTTACACACAAACACCCACACAGATGCTGCCACTTACACACAAACACCCATACAGATGCTCCCACTTACACACAAACACCCACACAGATGCTGCCACTTACACACAAACACCCATACAGATGCCCCCACTTACACACAAACACCCACACAGATGCTCCCACTTATGCACAAACACCCATACAGGATTGAACTTGATTCTGATTGGCTGATTCCATCAGCCAATCAGAATTTTCCTACCTTAATTCCGATTGGCTAATAGAATCCTATCAGCCAATCAGAATTCGAGGGACGCCATCTTGGATGACGTCCCTTAAAGGAACCGTCATTCTTCAGTTGGACGTCGTCGGAAGAAGATTGATCCGCGCTGGAGGTCTTCACGATGGAGCCGTTCCTCATCGGATGAAGATAGAAGATGCCGCTTGGATCAAGATGGTTGCCGGTCTGGATCGCCTCTTCTTCCCGGATAGGATCAAGACTTTGGAGCCTCTTCTGGACCTCTTCAGCCGCAGGATTATGGATCGCCAGCCCCCGCTTGGGTTGGATGAAGATTTTGGAGCCAGGACCGATCGGTGATACCCGGTGAGGTGAAGATAAGGTAGGAAGATCTTCAGGGGCTTAGTGTTAGGTTTATTTAAGGGGGGTTTGGGTTAGATTAGGGGTATGTGGGTGGTGGGTTGTAATGTTGGGGGGGGGGTATTGTATGTTTTTTTACAGGCAAAAGAGCTGAATTTCTTGGGGCATTCCCCACAAAGGGCTCTGTTCAGGGCTGGTAAGGTAATAGAACTTTGAACTTTTTTAATTTAGAATAGGGTAGGGCATTTTTTTATTTTGGGGGGCTTTGTAATTTTATTAGGGGGCTTAGAGTAGGTGTAATTAGTTTAAAATTGTTGTAATATTTTTCTAATGTTTGTAAATATTTTATTATTTTTTGTAACTTAGTTCTTTTTTATTTTTTGTACTTTAGTTAGTTTATTTAATTGTAGTTATTTGTAGGTATTGTATTTAATTAATGTATTGATAGTGCAGTGTTAGGTTTAATTGTAGGTAATTGTAGGTATTTTATTTAATTTATTTATTGATAGTGTAGTGTTAGGTTTAATTGTAACTTAGGTTAGGATTTATTTTACAGGTAATTTTGTAATTTTTTTAACTATTTTAGCTATTAAATAGTTCTTAACTATTTAATAGCTATTGTACCTGGTTAAAATAAATACAAAGTTACCTGTAAAATAAATATAAATCCTAAAATAGCTATAATATAATTATAATTTATATTGTAGCTATATTAGGGTTTATTTTACATGTAAGTATTTAGCTTTAAATAGGAATAATTTATTTAATAAGAGTTAATTTATTTCGTTAGATTTAAATTATATTTAATTTAGGGTGGTGTTAGGGTTAGGGTTAGACTTAGCTTTAGGGGTTAATCCATTTATTACAGTAGCGGCGAGATTCGGTCGGCAGATTAGGGGTTAATAATTGAAGTTAGGTGTCGGCGATGTTAGGGAGGGCAGATTAGGGGTTAATACTATTTATGATAGGGTTAGTGAGGCGGATTAGGGGTTAATAACTTTATTATAGTAGCGGTGCGGTCCGCTCGGCAGATTAGGGGTTAATAAGTGTAGGCAGGTGGACGCGACGTTGAGGGGGGCAGATTAGGGGTTAATAAATATAATATAGGGGTCGGCGGTGTTAGGGGCAGCAGATTAGGGGTACATAAGGATAACGTAGTTGGCGTCGCTTTGCGGTCAGCAGATTAGGGGTTAATTATTGTAGGTAGCTGGCGGCGACGTTGTGGGGGGCAGGTTAGGGGTTAATAAATATAATATAGAGGTCGGCGGTGTTAGGGGCAGCAGATTAGGGGTACATAAGTATAACGTAGGTGGCGGTCGGCAGATTAGGGGTTAAAAAAATTTAATCGAGTGGCGGCGATGTGGGGGGACCTCAGTTTAGGGGTACATAGGTAGTTTATGGGTGTTAGTGTACTTTAGAGCACAGTAGTTAAGAGCTTTATAAACCGGCGTTAGCCCAGAAAGCTCTTAACTACTGACTTTTTTCTGCGGCTGGAGTTTTGTCGTTAGATTTCTAACGCTCACTTCAGCCACGACTCTAAATACCGGAGTTAGAAAGATCCCTTTGAAAAGATAGGATACGCAATTGACGTAAGGGGATCTGCGGTATGGAAAAGTCGCGGCTGAAAAGTGAGCGTTAGACCCTTTAATGACTGACTCCAAATACCAGAGGGCGGTAAAAACCAGCGTTAGGAGCCTCTAACGCTGGTTTTGACGGCTACCGCCCAACTCTAAATCTAGGCCTTAATATCTTAGGGTTGGGAATTGTGTCTTTAAGTAGGAGTTGGAACGTAAAATATAACTCTATACATCTACAGAAGAATGACTAAAACAGCCCTGTACACTGAGAATACTGTCTGAGGGTGCAAAGCATCTTAACTATGATATAGATAGGACTACTAGCTAAATCTATCCTATCACAGTCGCTGACAGGGTTAACTAGAAGACTAACTGAATATAAAGGACAAAAGATAGTACACAGACACAATTAACAGATAAACGTATGTTAATATACAGTCTCACTAGTCTCAAAACTGATTAGGAGCAAGTATCAGGTAATTAAAACCCCCTAATGAATATAAACAAATTCTCTTTTAATATATTTAGGGGATAAGGTATCTGAAAATTTTCTCGAAGTGTCTGTGTAAACCCCAGTGGGTTCTAGATATATTAGGTACTTAAGCAACAATAGCACAATACAGCTAGGAGGACCTATATCTATGAACAGCAACATATATCACAACAGAGTCCCGTACCAATTGTACTCCCATGATAGTTCAATCCAGGCTGTCCAAGGCAAAATACAAACTGCTGTAGATTACAGCACAAGTCTCATATTGTCCTCAAATCTCAGATCTTAAGACCTTCATGTAGAGGGAATAGAGGTATTGCTGTATATAAATAAGTAATGTCAGACTCAAAACATAAAAGGTGCAGGCTGTGTGGGTTTTGTATTGATCCTCTAAGCAATAGATAGCTTAACGAGTCCCAACTCTAAACTTAGGTGCTAGCCCACTCCGGACCTAGGAGGTAAGTGTAGTGTGATGGAGCCTCTCAGACAAACAAGAGGCCCGGTAAATGTAGCCTTGTGGGGTAGCCCGCATCCTATAACAAGAAGTTTGTCCGGAGCCCATACACTCCGCTGCCTGCCTTTAGTATTGGAATGGGCAGAATGACTCAAGGGAGATCGTTTCAGTGCGTCTAAACCATCTTGATGTACCTTAATATCAAAGATTCGGCCAGAGCGCACCCTTCTCTTGTAGGTCTTCACCTCATTATGGGCCTTTCAGTAGACGTTTGCGCTCTTAACCCTGACATCGCCAATGTCCCTGTGCTTACATGTTCTAGGCTGGAGACCTCTGCAGCCGGGAATAGGACTCTCAGTGGCTCTGGTTAACTTTCTCTCCCCCATGCCTGCGTTAATGCCACAGAGAGGCGCGTGAAATGATCGCAAAAAAGGCGATCTAATGTCTCCAGCAGACTTATTTGAGTAGGTTCCATGACAAAAATATAGGTTTAGTGATTCCAATTTTTCCAGGACTGTTATTCAGTTCAGAATATATAGCTGCGTTGCCTGACACTTCAGGAATTTGGAGGGGTAGAAGAAGATTCAGGCTGTTAGGAGGCCTCTGCTGCGTATCTCCTCGTTGCTGGTCTGCCAGGTTGAAATTATGAATACTTTATGCAGAATCAGTTGCTCAAGTATTAGTTTTCACTAATTATCACAGATGTAAACTTGAAATTATACTCAGAAAGGCAATAAACAGCAGATTTATTGTCTCCAGTGTTCAGCCGTTTTAGAAAAGGCAACCATCTTGGTCGGTGGTTGGACACGCCCCCTACACCATCATTTTTATTGTTTTAAAAGATAGATAATCCCTTTATTACCCATTACCTAAATTTGCATAACCAACATAGTTATATGAATTTACTTTTACCTCTGTGATTACCTTGTATCTAAGCCTCTGCAAACTGCCCCCTTATTTCAGTTATTTTGACAATCAGTGCTGGCTCCTAGGAACTCCACGTGTGTGAGCACAGTGTTATCTATATGACACACATAAACTAACACCCTCTAGTGGTGAAAAACTGTCAAAATGCCTTGAGAAAAGAGGCGGCCTTCAAGGGCTTAGAAATTAGCAGATGAACCTCTTAGGTTTAGCTTTCAACTAAGAATACAAAGAGAACAAAGCTAAATTGGGGATAAAAGTAAATTGGAAAATTGTTTAAAATTACATGCCCTATCTTAATCATTAAAGTTTATTTTGTACTAGAAATGATTCAGACTGCACATGACATTTTAAGCAACTTTCTAATTAACTCATATTATCAATTTTTCTTAATTCTCTTGGTATCTGTATTTGAAAAGCAGGAATGTAAGATTAGGAGCAGTGCTTGATGATTGGTAGCTAAATGTAAATCAAACAGTGGTAGCGCAGCATAGCTAATCAAACTGTGTTAGCGCTGCACAGAAAATCAAATAGTTGTAGTGCTGCAAAGCAAATCAAGCTGTGGTAGTGCTGCATAACAAATCAGACAGTGGTTATGCTGCATAACAAATTAGACAGTGGTTGTGCTGTATAACATATCAGACAGTAGATGTGCTGCATAACAAATCAGACAGTGGTTGTTCTGCATAGCAAATCAGACAGTGGTTGTGCTGCATAACAATTATATATATATATATATATATATATATATATATATATATATATATATATATATATATATATATATATACATGCACACATATTATATATATACAGGGAGTGCAGAATTATTAGGCAAGTTGTATTTTTGAGGATTAATTTTATTATTGAACAACAACCATGTTCTCAATGAACCCAAAAAACTCATTAATATCAAAGCTGAATAGTTTTGGAAGTAGTTTTTAGTTTGTTTTTAGTTATAGCTATTTTAGGGGGATATCTGTGTGTGCAGGTGACTATTACTGTGCATAATTATTAGGCAACTTAACAAAAAACAAATATATACCCATTTCAATTATTTATTTTTACCAGTGAAACCAATATAACATCTCAACATTCACAAATATACATTTCTGACATTCAAAAACAAAACAAAAACAAATCAGTGACCAATATAGCCACCTTTCTTTGCAAGGACACTCAAAAGCCTGCCATCCATGGATTCTGTCAGTGTTTTGATCTGTTCACCATCAACATTGCGTGCAGCAGCAACCACAGCCTCCCAGACACTGTTCAGAGAGGTACTGTTTTCCCTCCTTGTAAATCTCACATTAGATGATGGACCACAGGTTCTCAATGGGGTTCAGATCAGGTGAACAAGGAGGCCATGTCATTAGCTTTTCTTCTTTTATACCCTTTCTTGCCAGCCACGCTGTGGAGTACTTGGAGGCGTGTGATGGAGCATTGTCCTGCATGAAAATCATGTTTTTCTTGATGGATGCAGACTTCTTCTTGTACCACTGCTTGAAGAAGGTGTCTTCCAGAAACTGGCAGTAGGACTGGGAGTTGAGCTTGACTCCATCCTCAACCCGAAAAGGCCCCACAAGCTCATCTTTGATGATACCAGCCCAAACCAGTACGCCACCTCCACCTTGCTGGCATCTGAGTCGGACTGGAGCTCTCTGCCCTTTACCAATCCAGCCACGGGCCCATCCATCTGGCCATCAAGACTCACTCTCATTTCATCAGTCCATAAAACCTTAGAAAAATCAGTCTTGAGATATTTCTTGGCCCAGTCTTGACGTTTCAGCTTGTGTGTCTTGTTCAGTGGTGGTCGTCTTTCAGCCTTTCTTACCTTGGCCATGTCTCTGAGTATTGCACACCTTGTGCTTTTGGGCACTCCAGTGATGTTGCAGCTCTGAATGAAACGCTTGATTGTTCGATGATCACGCTTCAGAAGCTTTGCAATTTTAAGAGTGCTGCATCCCTCTGCAAGATATCTCACTATTTTTTACTTTTCTGAGCCTGTCAAGTCCTTCTTTTGACCCATTTTGCCAAAGGAAAGGAAGTTGCCTAATAATTATTCACACCTGATATAGGGTGTTGATGTCATTAGACCACACCCCTTCTCATTACAGAGATGCACATCACCTAATATGCTTAATTGGTAGTAGGCTTTCGAGCCTATACAGCTTGGAGTAAGACAACATGCATAAAGAGGATGATGTGGTCAAAATACTAATTTGCCTAATAATTCTGCACTCCCTGTATATATATATATATATATATATATATATATATATATATATATATATATATATATATATATATATATATATATATATATATATATATATGTATATATATATATATATATATATATATATATATATATATATATATATATATATATACAGACACATATATACTTACACATACATATAGCCTTTTTAAAACTTTGCATTGGGGGGGATGGAGGAAAGAAAAGTAGGGACCTGGTGCACAGGCAGGTGTTACTTGATTTAATTTCCTGTAATCAACTGTTAATTGTTAAACACCAACGTCCATCAGGTTTCTGTACAGGCCAAATAGGAGAATTAGTAACAGATTCACATTTTCTCAATACAACGTGTTCAAATAAAGAATCTCACTTTTCTTTGGAATTGGATATTGTTTTTAAACTATTTGTACATGTCTTGGTATAAACTCCTTCTCTTGTAACTTTCCACAATCATGTTTATGTTTAGCAAATGCATGTGCACACTGCTGTATAATGTTTGTAAGCTTAGCATTTTCATGTACAGGTAAACTTAACTCTTCTGGTTGTTTATAGCGTAGACACAATGTGAATCAGAAATAACACAATGTTTATCCCCTGTGTTAAACCATATTTCCATTAGCATAATCAAGTACAAAATTATGTTTTGTGAGAAAATCAGAACCCAAAATTGACATTTCATCAGGCAAATTCATTAAAATACACTTCTAATTCAAAAGTACCATTATCAATTGAAATAATTTTGCTTTATAAGAATCAGTACATGAACCTTGAAAAGCTTGCAAAACAATTTTCTCCCCAGTGGACAATGGATGAAATTGAGGCTGTGAGGTATGAATAATGAATACAGATGCACCAGTATCTATTAAAAATTGCTCCCCCACTTATGACAACTTTTAAAACTGGGCGATATACATATACGTCTGAACCTCACTATCTCCTATTCCTCATTATTAGAACTGTTCATTTGATTTGTAGTTTGAATAAATTTAACTATTTCCAGATCCTTTTTTAGATTTTCAAATTCTTGTCTTATTTCAATTTGGTCAGCAGGTGTTGTTGCAGCAGGATTTAGTTCTTTGTGCACATTGGGAACTGATATTTTACAAAGGTATACATGGTATTAGTAAACTGTCTGTTATCTGGGGGTGGCACTTCCACTGCAGAAATTCTCTGTTTTAACCCCCGTTAGATTCTCTACACAACAACTCTGATCTTTTTAGACATTCTATTATTTTGCTAAAAGATTTATTTCAAGACACATTTTAACCGATCAATTTCCTAATTTTCTATTTTCTGGATTAATGCGGTTTAGTAACCCACGCTTTTACATTTCATTATTATGAAATACATTTTCAGGCAAAGTTAGTTTCTAAATTTCAAAGATTCTTTCTGCAAACCCTTGAACTGATTCTTTCTCTGCTTGCAATTCCCATATAATGAATGGGCATATATCTCATCAATACCTTGTGTTTTTAGTAACTCATGCACGCAATTCTTTGTGTATTCGTTCAAATTGTGATAAGCTAATCATAACATCTAAGGGATTGTCACTTATCTGAAACTTCCCTAATTCCTTACTTGATGTAGCAATTTTCATGCTAGATAAAGGCTGGCTAATTATAGTACATGGAATCATATCCTTCGCTTTGTTCAGCTCTTCTTTAATCAAAATATGCACCATTTTTGCAATCTCCACATTCTTTGTGTCACCTATATTTCCAACACACTCTGAATCTACTAAATCAACTGGTATTCTACATGTAGAAATGAATGCATTCCTCTCTCCCAGTTTTGTTTGCTAATCATTAATCATTTCTTGACACTTAGACTCTTCAGGCATGCGCATTTGTCCTGACTCTTTTAAAACTCTAATTGCCCCATGGGCATCCAATAATATTTGTTGTAAAGACATATTTTCAGCTCACAATTCTTTATTTTTCAACAAAACATCGCTTGTTTCATGACTGACAGAAGCAGCTGTTGCATTCACTATGCTTAAGGAGTCATTTAGGCATTTCACCTCAGCTAATTGCCTTTCTAAATTCTTCACTTCTAATACATTAGCTTTCTGCTATTTTTTATGCACCAGACATTAATACTTTTTTTTCCCTTCAGATTTAGAAAATAACATTTTCGATAGATTTATTGACATAACCTTGTACACTAGACCATGGATTTCAAACACCCTCTATGCAATTTAAAATCTGTGTTTTTTTAACTTTAGCAATCTTACTTATAAATAACTCCAACACTTTCCTAAGAATGCATGCCAATTCCTAACACAAATAGCTTATCTCTAACAAAAACCTTAAGCAAAGTCACTTGCTGTGTATACAAATTATTAACAATCTCCTGGCTGGCTCGCCATAATATGTAACAAAATACACTTTCTATAAAATACTCACAACACAAAATTAATATATTAGATTAGTAGCCTTGTGCAAACAGATTTATATACATCTTTATATATATTGATAAAGATTTTTTGCTTATTGGCTGATAACGGAACTCTC
Source organism: Bombina bombina (assembly GCF_027579735.1). Lineage (NCBI taxonomy): Eukaryota > Metazoa > Chordata > Amphibia > Anura > Bombinatoridae > Bombina > Bombina bombina. The sequence goes on along the minus strand of NC_069501.1, from coordinate 1,281,092,628 downwards.
ATCATTCTATTGGCAGTCAGTGACACACCTAACAAGGATAAAAACTTTATTTTTCCAGTTCAGCAACATCTGTTTATCCAAAAGCAAACATAAAAACAATATGAAATGCTTTTCGATTCAGCACAATAATAGTATATACAGATTGCTCTTGTGAGAGTAAGTATGCATGAAATAACAGTTGTCTTTCACTAGCATTGCACATTAAATAATTACTAATGAATATCACCCCATAGTGGGAACTACAGTTCCCTATAAGCTGAGATAGAAAATGTGTGAAAGGAGGCAGGAGAAGTCTGCGCTTCTTTTGGTGGAGTCTTAATGGGCGTAGGGGGACGGGCAGTTTGTGTTCAAAGAGAGAGTTGAGCAGCAGAGACAGAGTTAATCTTCTGAGAGTGAGCAATTGAACGATAGAGAGCAGTTGAACATGCACAAATTGCATCAGATCTTGGTGTGCTGCCACACAGATTGTCTGTAAATTACTTTCCTTGATATTTAAATTAAAAAGCCACAAAGCAATAAGGAAAATGGCCTATTTCTTTATTTTGATGAATCTATATGTTTGGCTAAAGGGAGCTGTGTTTGGGCTGTTCTCCTGTTACCAGTCAAAGTGGAGAAGTCCTGAGATTGCAGACAATTAAAGGTACTTCTGATTTGGCAAGAATTACCGGGATAGTGCCCAGAGCCACTTTTGTTGTAGCGGACAAGGAGGCGGTGGAACCAGAAGTTGGAGGAGGTTATACACCACCCTAACGAAAGCACTGACTGACTCCATAGTCATGAAGAGTTAGGCATTCCTGCTTTGGAACTTTTCCATACTTTGCCATTGTGGCAGAATCATGATCAGCTTTACACAGTTAAAGAACTGAAAGACTTTTTGCCCACTGGACTTCCTTCCGTCCCTCATACATATAAAGAGATTATTTTACATACAGTATTACTGCAATATCTGACACTGATACAGTTTATTATACAGTTATTTTACTCAGTTTTACTCCTATATATTGAAATAAGGACACTTTGGTATGATAGACTATACAAAAGAATACACACTGCACTCAATCTAACTGGACTTTGTCTGATACTACATAACATACATTGTTTTTTTCTCAGGAGCATTCTCTTGTTGTCATTTAGTTTATTACAAAAATGCTTCTATTCAAAACTGAAATGCATTTGGTTGGAATGTCCCTTTATTAACTACTTATGCACATTATTTTAAAGGGATAACTGCTGTGAATATTATATTTATATTACCAGAAGTGTTAGGATGCATGAGAGGTAGAAAAAACATACACTTTAAAACATAAAATTAAAAGTGCCACACTTATTTGGAGTCTTCTGCTTAACCAACTTTACAAAATCACCATTTATGACTGATTACAGGTGATTATTCTTAGTATGTAATATGATCTGTATGTTTTCTGCAGATTTGAACAGCCAATAGGATTTTAACAGCTCTAATTCCTATTGGCTGATTTAAAATGTTCAGCCATTAGGAATGCAATGGTACCCCCAGTATAAAAGGGGTACCTTGCATTTGAATCCTCCGTGTGCAGTAGACGATCGCATGAAGAGGCCTCCATGTTGGATCGATGGACCTCTGCCTTGGACCTTTGCCTGGACCTCCGCCTCGGTCCATCAACCGCTCCACCTCCACAGGGATGAAGAAGATGCCAGTCCGTCGATAGATGAAGATGAAGCCGCCTGGATGAAGATGGAGCCTTCTGGATGAAGATGGAGCTGCTGGGATGAAGATTGTTCAAGCTGGACTTCAGCAACTGTGAGTACCTAAAGAGGGGTTACTGTTAGGTTTTTTTAAGTTTTTTTGGGGTGTGTTTTTTTCTATTGGGCAATCTTAAAAAAAAAGCTGAATGCCCTTTTAGGGGAAGAAAAAGAGCTGAATGACTTTTAAGGGCACTGCCCATAAAAATGCCCTTTTCGGTGCAATGGGTAGCTTAAGTTTTTGTTAGAGTTAGGTTTTTTTATTTTGGGGGGTTGGTTGGGTGGTGGGTTTTACTGTTGGGGGGTCTTGGTATTTTTTTCCAGGTAAAAGAGCTAATTTCTTTTGGGCAATGCCCTACAAAAGGCCCTTTTAAGAGCTATTGGTAATTTATTTTAGAATAGGGGTGTTTTTATTTTGGGGGGGGGGCTTTGTATTTTTATAGGGCTATAAGATTAGGTGTAATTGTTTTTATTTTGGATAATTTTGTTTGATATTGTTCGTAATTTAGTGTTTGTTATTTTTTGTACTTTAGTATTTTTTTATTTTTGGTAATTTTGTATTTTTTATTTTTTGTATTTGTAGGTTTCATTTATTTAGTAGTGTTAGTTTTTTTAATGAGTAATTTAATTTATTTAATTTGTAGTTATTTTAATTTAAGTATAATAGTAATGTGAGTTTAATTTATAGTTTAAACTTAGGTTTTTTAAATTTCCCAGGTAAGTTTTTATTTATTTTAAGATAGGGATCTTGTAATTTTAATGTAAAGTTAGGAGTTTGTTAGGTTTAGGGGTTAATACTTTAATTTAGTGGCTGGCGGTTTAGGGGTTAATAGGTTTATTTAGTGGGAGGCCAGAGGTTTAGGGGTTAATAACTTTATTTAGTGGTGGCGATGTTGGGAGCATCGGAATAAGGGTTAATATCTTTATTATAATGTTGGGGTGCAGGGGAATAGGGGTTAATAACTTTACTATAGTGGTGACGATGTCGGGGAGAGGCGGAGTAGGGGTTATTAAATTTTATTAGTGGGGGCGATGGCAGATTAGGGGTTAATAACTTTAAAATAGTGTTTGCGATGCGGGAGGGCCTCAGTTTAGGGGTTAATAGGTAGTTTATGGGTGTAAGTGTACTTTGTAACACTTTAGTTATGAGTTTTCTGTAACAGTTTTGTTGCGCAAAACTCATAACTACTGCTCTCAGATTGTGGTACAAATTGTGTCATTATAGGGTGTAACGCAAGCTTTTTAGCCTCACCGCAAAATTTGTAATGGCAGCGCTATGGAAATCCCACACAAAAACTTTATTTTTTCGAGTGCGGGACTGACGTTGCGGTACAGGCTAAAAGATTTGCGGTACAGCTATACCGACAAGACTCGTAATGGCTGTGTTGCTGTTTTAACACTGAAATAGCCATTTTTTTCAGCATTAAAACATGAACACAAAACTCGTAATCTAGGTGAGTGCTAATAGTGGCAGATATTATTTTCATTCATTATTTATTTTACTATAAATGTTTTGAAGTGTTACAACCAAAGCCTAGTCTAATAATTATTCCTTTGGTTTTGAGTATGTTGAGTGTCTTCATTGAAAGGTTCCTTTTTTTATATTCAGATCTGGTCACACAATCTTACATACTAATTAAGACTGCACGTAATGGGCTAGATTACGAGTAGCGCGCTAACTGTTGCACGCAATCAATAACCGGTATTTTACAGCTCTTTGTGTGCGTCTGAGGTAGCTTGCTTAGTTATAGAAAAAACAAAAAAAGAGACTGCACTCACTGGAATTGCAAAGAAAAGCAAAACAACTTTTAATCCATGATAATACTGGTAATGTTTTTCAGGATGAGTAACCCCTTCCTTAGACTAAACAAGAGTGACCCAAACAGCCAGGATTAAACAGACCACAGAGCCCACCCCCAACCTCCCACACAAAATTGTGCCAAAAAATGCTGCCTTGGTTACTGAGTGACAACAAAAACATTAACTCTAAGGGGGGTAGTTATCAACGTGTCAACTTTCCTGCCTTCGCCGGCCCAATACGCCCGCCTAAGCTCGCCTACCTTCGCCGCTGCGGACCTGAAAAAAAACACCTAAGTTATCAAAAAAAGCTGTCAAAAAGCCGCGGGGTGATGAGCAGCGGACTGTGAGAGTTATCACTCATCCGATCTCGCTGCTCTTCGGCTGTTTGACAGCTTTCTTGCTAGCCTGTCACTAAGCACTCACACTAAACTACACTGTTCTACCCCCTATACCGGCGCCCCTGGAGCCCCCCGCAACTAAATAAAGTTACTAACCCCTAAACCGCCACTCCTAAACCCCGCCGCAAGTCTTATAAATGTATTAACCCCTAAACCGCCGCTCTTAGACCCCGCCGCAAGGCTTATAAATGTATTAACCCCTAAACCGCCGCTCCCGGACACCGCTGCCACCTACATTATACCTAGTAACCCCTATCCTGCCCCCCCTATACCATCGTCCTCTATAATAAAGTTATTAACCCCTATCCTGCTGATCCCGCACCTCGCCGCAAATAAAAAATAGTTTAACCCCTAAACCGCCGCTCCCTGAACCCGCCGCAACCTATATTAAATTTATTAACCCCTATCCTGCCCCCCCCTACACCGTCGCCACCTATAATAAATTTATTAACCCCTATCCTGCCCCCCCTACACCGTCGCCACCTATAATAAACTTATTAACCCCTATCCTGCCCCCCCTACACCGTCGCCACCTATAATAAACTTATTAACCCCTATCCTGCCCCCCACTACGCCGCTGCCACTGTAATAAAATTATTAACCCCTAAACCTAAGTCTAACACTAACCCTAACACCCCCCTAACTTAAATATTAATTAAATAAATCTAAATAATATTTCTATTATTAACTAAGTTAATCCTATTTAAAACTAAATACTTTCCTATAAAATAAACCCTAATATAGCTACAATATAAATAATAATTATATTGTAGCTATCTTAGGATTTATTTTTATTTTACAGGTACCTTTCAATTTATTTTAACTAGGTACAATAGCTATTAAATAGTTATTAACTATTTAATAGCTTACCTAGCTAAAATAAAGAGAAATGTACCTGTAAAATAAAAACTAACCTAAGTTACAATTAAACCTAACACTACACTATCATTAAATAAATTAAATAAACTACCTACAAATAACTACAATTAAATACAATTACATAAACTAACTATTCGAAGCCGGGTCTTGAATCTTCATCCCGCCGACGCGGAACATCCTTCTTTCCCGACGAACTACCGATGAATGAAGGCTCCTTTAAGGGACGTCATCCAAGATGGCGTCCCTTCAATTCCGATTGGCTGATAGGATTCTATCAGCCAATCGGAATTAAGATAGGAAAAATCTGATTGGCTGATGGAATCAGCCAATCAGATTCAAGTTCAATCCGATTGGCTGATCCAATCAGCCAATCAGATTGAGCTCGCATTCTGTTGGCTGTTCCGATCGGCCAATAGAATGCAAGCTCAATCTGATTGGCTGATTGGATCAGCCAATCGGATTGAACTTGAATCTGATTGGCTGATTCCATCAGCCAATCAGATTTTTCCTACCTTAATTCCGATTGGCTGATAGAATCCTATCAGCCAATCGAAATTGAAGGGACGCCATCTTGGATGACGTCCCTTAAAGGAGCCTTCATTCGTCGGTAACTCGTCGGGAAAGAAGGATGTTCCGCGTCGGCGGGATGAAGATTCAAGACCCGGCTTCGAAGATGACCTCGCCCGGATAGAAGACTTCTTCAGCGCCTCTTGGAAGATGACCTCGCCCGGATGGAAGATTTCTTCAGTGCCGCTTGGAGGATCACTTCATCGGATGGAAGATTTCTTCAGCGCCCCTTGGAGGATAACTTCTGCCTGTCCGGATGTCCTCTTCAGTTCCATCGGTGGCTTGGCTGAGTGAAGACAACTAAAGGTAGGATGATCTTCAGGGGATTAGTGCTAGGTTATTTTAAGGGGGGGTTGGGTTAGATTAGGGGTATGTGGGTGGTGGGTTTTAATGTTGGGGGGGGGGTTGTATTTTTCTTTTACAGGCAAAAGAGCTGAACTCTTTGGGGCATGCCCCCACAAAAGGCCCTTTTAAGGGCTGGTAAGGTAAAAGAGCTTTGAACTTTTTTTAATGTAGAATAGGGTAGGGCATTTTTTTTATTTTGGGGGGGTTTGTTATTTTATTAGGGGGCTTAGATTAGGTGTAAGTAGCTTAAAATTATTGTAATATGTTTTTAAATGTTTGTAACTTATTTTTTTTATTTTTTGTAACTTAGCTTTTTTTATTTTTTGTACTTTAGTTAGTTTATGTAATTGTATTTAATTGTAGTTATTTGTAGGTAGTTTATTTAATTTATTTAATGATAGTGTAGTGTTAGGTTTAATTGTAACTTAGGTTAGGATTTATTTTACAGTTAATTTTGTATTTCTTTTAGCTAGGTAGTTATTAAATAGTTAATAACTATTTAATAACTATTCTAACTAGCTAAAATAAATACAAAGTTACCTGTAAAATAAATATAAATCCTAAGATAGCTACAATGTAATTATTAATTATATTGTAGCTATATTAGGGTTTATTTTATAGGTAAGTATTTAGTTTTAAATAGGAATAATTTATTAAAGTATAGTGTAGTGTTAGGTGTAATTGTAACTTAGGTTAGTTTTTACTTCACAGGTAAATTTCTCTTTATTTTAGCTAGGTAAGCTATTAAATAGTTAATAACTATTTAATAGCTATTGTACCTAGTTAAAATAAATTGAAAGGTACCTGTAAAATAAAAATAAATCCTAAGATAGCAAGAATATAATTATTATTTATATTGTAGCTATATTAGGGTTTATTTAAAGGTATTTAGTTTTAAATAGGATTCATTTAGTTCATAATAGAAATATGATTTAGATTTATTTAATTAATATTTAAGTTAGGGGGTGTTAGGGTTAGTGTTAGACTTAGGTTTAGGGGTTAATAATTTTATTACAGTGGCGGCGGTGTAGTGGGGGCAGGATAGGGGTTAATAAATTTATTATAGGTGGCGACGGTGTAGGGGGGGCAGATTAGGGGTTAATAAATTTATTATAGGTGGCGACGGTGTAGAAGGGGGCAGGATAGGGGTTAATAAATTTATTATAGGTGGCGACGGTGTAGAAGGGGGCAGGATAGGGGTTAATACATTTATTATAGGTGGCGACAGTGTAGGGGGGCAGGATAGGGGTTAATAAATGTAATATAGGTTGCGGGGGTCCGGGAGCGGCAGTTTAGGGGTTAAACTATTTATTTAGTTGCGGCGAGGTGCGGGATCGGCAGGATAGGGGTTAATAAATTTATTATAGAGGGCGGCGGTATAGGGGGGGCAGGATAGGGGTTACTAGGTATAATGTAGTTGGCGGTGGGCTCCGGGAGCGGCGGTTTAGTGGTTAATATGTATAGAGTAGCTTGCGGTGGGCTCCGGGAGCGGCGGTTTAGGGGTTAACATATTTATTATAGTGTCGGTGGGCTCCGGGAGCGGCGGTTTAGGGGTTAACATATTTATTATAGTGTTGGTGGGCTCCGGGAGCGGCGGTTTAGGGGGTAATAACTTTATTTAGTTGCGGCGGTGTAGGGGGGACAGATTAGTGGTGTTTAGGCTCTGGGTACATTTTAGGGTGTTAGGTGTAGACAGTTCCCATAGGAATCAATGGGATGTCTGGCAGCAGCGAACTTGTACTTTCGCTATGGTCAGACTCCCATTGATTCCTATGGGATCCGCCACCTCCAGGCTGGTGGTTTGAAAACCAGGTACGCTGGGCCGTAAAAGTGTCGAGCATACCTGCTAGTTTTTTGATAACTAGCAAAAGTAGTGAGATTGTGCTGTACTTGTGTGCGGAACATCTGGAGTGACGTAAGAATCGATTTGTGTCGGACGGAGTCCGGCGGATCGAAGTTTACGTCACAAAATTCTACTTTTGCCAGTCTGTAGCCTTTGATAACTAAGGCGAATCATGAGCTATAACTCCAGTTGCCTTAGGTGGACCCTCCATGTATATTCTTACTGAAGTTGTTGGAGTATTGTCTTTCTTACTGAAGTTGTTGGAGTATTGTCATTCTTACTGAAGTTGTTGGAGTATTGTCATTCTTACTGAAGTTGTAAGAGTATTGTCATTCTTACTGAAGTTGTAAGAGTATTGTCATTCTTACTGAAGTTGTTAGAGTATTGTCATTCTTACTGAAGTTGTTAGAGTATTGTCATTCTTACTGAAGTTGTAAGAGTATTGTCATTCTTACTGAAGTTGTAAGAGTATTGTCATTCTTACTGAAGTTGTTGGAGTATTGTCATTCTTACTGAAGTTGTTGGAGTATTGTCATTCTTACTGAAGTTGTTGGAGTATTGTCATTCTTACTGAAGTTGTAAGAGTATTGTCATTCTTACTGAAGTTGTTGGAGTATTGTCATTCTTACTGAAGTTGTAAGAGTATTGTCATTCTTACTGAAGTTGTTAGAGTATTGTCATTCTTACTGAAGTTGTGAAGTTGTTGGAGTATTGTCATTCTTACTGAAGTTGTTGGAGTATTGTCATTCTTACTGAAGTTGTTGGAGTATTGTCATTCTTACTGAAGTTGTAAGAGTATTGTCATTCTTACTGAAGTTGTAAGAGTATTGTCATTCTTACTGAAGTTGTTGGAGTATTGTCATTCTTACTGAAGTTGTTGGAGTATTGTCATTCTTACTGAAGTTGTTGGAGTATTGTCATTCTTACTGAAGTTGTTGGAGTATTGTCATTCTTACTGAAGTTGTTGGAGTATTGTCATTCTTACTGAAGTTGTTGGAGTATTGTCATTCTTACTGAAGTTGTAAGAGTATTGTCATTCTTACTGAAGTTGTAAGAGTATTGTCATTCTTACTGAAGTTGTAAGAGTATTGTCATTCTTACTGAAGTTGTAAGAGTATTGTCATTCTTACTGAAGTTGTTGGAGTATTGTCATTCTTACTGAAGTTGTTGGAGTATTGTCATTCTTACTGAAGTTGTTGGAGTATTGTCATTCTTACTGAAGTTGTAAGAGTATTGTCATTCTTACTGAAGTTGTTAGAGTATTGTCATTCTTACTGAAGTTGTAAGAGTATTGTCATTCTTACTGAAGTTGTTGGAGTATTGTCATTCTTACTGAAGTTGTTGGAGTATTGTCATTCTTACTGAAGTTGTTGGAGTATTGTCATTCTTACTGAAGTTGTTGGAGTATTGTCATTCTTACTGAAGTTGTAAGAGTATTGTCATTCTTACTGAAGTTGTTGGAGTATTGTCATTCTTACTGAAGTTGTTGGAGTATTGTCATTCATACTGAAGTTGTTGGAGTATTGTCATTCTTACTGAAGTTGTTGGAGTATTGTCATTCTTACTGAAGTTGTAAGAGTATTGTCATTCTTACTGAAGTTGTAAGAGTATTGTCATTCTTACTGAAGTTGTAAGAGTATTGTCATTCTTACTGAAGTTGTTGGAGTATTGTCATTCTTACTGAAGTTGTTGGAGTATTGTCATTCTTACTGAAGTTGTTGGAGTATTGTCATTCTTACTGAAGTTGTTTGAGTATTGTCATTCTTACTGAAGTTGTTGGAGTATTGTCATTCTTACTGAAGTTGTTTGAGTATTGTCATTCTTACTGAAGTTGTTGGAGTATTGTCATTCTTACTGAAGTTGTTGGAGTATTGTCATTCTTACTGAAGTTGTTTGAGTATTGTCATTCTTACTGAAGTTGTTGGAGTATTGTCATTCTTACTGAAGTTATTGGAGTATTGTCATTCTTACTGAAGTTGTTGGAGTATTGTCATTCTTACTGAAGTTGTTGGAGTATTGTCATTCTTACTGAAGTTGTTGGAGTATTGTCATTCTTACTGAAGTTGTTGGAGTATTGTCATTCTTACTGAAGTTGTAAGAGTATTGTCATTCTTACTGAAGTTGTAAGAGTATTGTCATTCTTACTATTGTCATTCTTACTGAAGTTGTTGGAGTATTGTCATTCTTACTGAAGTTGTTGGAGTATTGTCATTCTTACTGAAGTTGTTGGAGTATTGTCATTCTTACTGAAGTTGTTGGAGTATTGTCATTCTTACTGAAGTTTTTGGAGTATTGTCATTCTTACTGAAGTTGTTGGAGTATTGTCATTCTTACTGAAGTTGTTGGAGTATTGTCATTCTTACTGAAGTTGTTGGAGTATTGTCATTCTTACTGAAGTTGTTGGAGTATTGTCATTCTTACTGAAGTTGTTGGAGTATTGTCATTCTTACTGAAGTTGTTGGAGTATTGTCATTCTTACTGAAGTTGTTGGAGTATTGTCTTTCTTACTGAAGTTGTTGGAGTATTGTCATTCTTACTGAAGTTGTAAGAGTTTTGTCATTCTTACTGAAGTTGTTGGAGTATTGTCATTCTTACTGAAGTTGTTGGAGTATTGTCATTCTTACTGAAGTTGTTGGAGTATTGTCATTCTTACTGAAGTTGTTGGAGTATTGTCATTCTTACTGAAGTTGTAAGAGTATTGTCATTCTTACTGAAGTTGTTAGAGTATTGTCATTCTTACTGAAGTTGTTGGAGTATTGTCATTCTTACTGAAGTTGTTGGAGTATTGTCATTCTTACTGAAGTTGTTGGAGTATTGTCATTCTTACTGAAGTTGTTGGAGTATTGCCATTCTTACTGAAGTTGTTGGAGTATTGCCATTCTTACTGAAGTTGTTGGAGTATTGTCTTTCTTACTGAAGTTGTTGGAGTATTGTCATTCTTACTGAAGTTGTTGGAGTATTGTCATTCTTACTGAAGTTGTTGGAGTATTGTCATTCTTACTGAAGTTGTTGGAGTATTGTCTTTCTTACTGAAGTTGTTGGAGTATTGTCATTCTTACTGAAGTTGTTGGAGTATTGTCATTCTTACTGAAGTTGTTGGAGTATTGTCATTCTTACTGAAGTTGTTGGAGTATTGTCATTCTTACTGAAGTTGTAAGAGTATTGTCATTCTTACTGAAGTTGTTGGAGTATTGTCATTCTTACTGAAGTTGTTGGAGTATTGTCATTCTTACTGAAGTTGTTGGAGTATTGTCATTCTTACTGAAGTTGTTGGAGTATTGTCATTCTTACTGAAGTTGTTGGAGTATTGTCATTCTTACTGAAGTTGTTGGAGTATTGTCATTCTTACTGAAGTTGTTGGAGTATTGTCATTCTTACTGAAGTTGTTGGAGTATTGTCATTCTTACTGAAGTTGTTGGAGTATTGTCATTCTTACTGAAGTTGTTGGAGTATTGTCATTCTTACTGAAGTTGTTGGAGTATTGTCATTCTTACTGAAGTTGTTGGAGTATTGTCATTCTTACTGAAGTTGTTGGAGTATTGTCTTTCTTACTGAAGTTGTTGGAGTATTGTCATTCTTACTGAAGTTGTAAGAGTTTTGTCATTCTTACTGAAGTTGTTGGAGTATTGTCATTCTTACTGAAGTTGTTGGAGTATTGTCATTCTTACTGAAGTTGTTGGAGTATTGTCATTCTTACTGAAGTTGTAAGAGTATTGTCATTCTTACTGAAGTTGTTAGAGTATTGTCATTCTTATTGAAGTTGTAAGAGTATTGTCATTCTTACTGAAGTTGTAAGAGTATTGTCATTCTTACTGAAGTTGTTGGAGTATTGTCATTCTTACTGAAGTTGTTGGAGTATTGTCATTCTTACTGAAGTTGTTAGAGTATTGTCATTCTTACTGAAGTTGTTGGAGTATTGTCAATCTTACTGAAGTTGTTGGAGTATTGTCATTCTTACTGAAGTTGTTGGAGTATTGTCATTCTTACTGAAGTTGTTGGAGTATTGTCTTTCTTACTGAAGTTGTTGGAGTATTGTCATTCTTACTGAAGTTGTTGGAGTATTGTCATTCTTACTGAAGTTGTTGGAGTATTGTCATTCTTACTGAAGTTGTTGGAGTATTGTCATTCTTACTGAAGTTGTAAGAGTATTGTCATTCTTACTGAAGTTGTTGGAGTATTGTCATTCTTACTGAAGTTGTAAGAGTATTGTCATTCTTACTGAAGTTGTTGGAGTATTGTCATTCTTACTGAAGTTGTTAGAGTATTGTCATTCTTACTGAAGTTGTTGGAGTATTGTCATTCTTACTGAAGTTGTTGGAGTATTGTCATTCTTACTGAAGTTGTTGGAGTATTGTCATTCTTACTGAAGTTGTAAGAGTATTGTCATTCTTACTGAAGTTGTAAGAGTATTGTCATTCTTACTGAAGTTGTTGGAGTATTGTCATTCTTACTGAAGTTGTTGGAGTATTGTCATTCTTACTGAAGTTGTTTGAGTATTGTCATTCTTACTGAAGTTGTTGGAGTATTGTCATTCTTACTGAAGTTGTTGGAGTATTGTCATTCTTACTGAAGTTGTTGGAGTATTGTCATTCTTACTGAAGTTGTAAGAGTATTGTCATTCTTACTGAAGTTGTAAGAGTATTGTCATTCTTACTGAAGTTGTAAGAGTATTGTCATTCTTACTGAAGTTGTAAGAGTATTGTCATTCTTACTGAAGTTGTTGGAGTATTGTCATTCTTACTGAAGTTGTTGGAGTATTGTCATTCTTACTGAAGTTGTTGGAGTATTGTCATTCTTACTGAAGTTGTAGAGTATTGTCATTCTTACTGAAGTTGTTAGGAGTATTGTCATTCTTACTGAAGTTGTTAGAGTATTGTCATTCTTACTGAAGTTGTTGGAGTATTGTCATTCTTACTGAAGTTGTTGGAGTATTGTCATTCTTACTGAAGTTGTTGGAGTATTGTCATTCTTACTGAAGTTGTTGGATTATTGTCATTCTTACTGAAGTTGTAAGAGTATTGTCATTCTTACTGAAGTTGTTGGAGTATTGTCATTCTTACTGAAGTTGTTGGAGTATTGTCATTCTTACTGAAGTTGTTGGAGTATTGTCATTCTTACTGAAGTTGTTGGAGTATTGTCATTCTTACTGAAGTTGTAAGAGTATTGTCATTCTTACTGAAGTTGTAAGAGTATTGTCATTCTTACTGAAGTTGTAAGAGTATTGTCATTCTTACTGAAGTTGTTGGAGTATTGTCATTCTTACTGAAGTTGTTGGAGTATTGTCATTCTTACTGAAGTTGTTGGAGTATTGTCATTCTTACTGAAGTTGTTTGAGTATTGTCATTCTTACTGAAGTTGGTTGGAGTATGTCCATTCTTACTGAAGTTGTTTGAGTATTGTCATTCTTACTGAAGTTTGTTGGAGTATTGTCATTCTTACTGAAGTTGTTTGAGTATTGTCATTCTTACTGAAGTTGTTTGAGTATTGTCATTCTTACTGAAGTTGTTGGAGTATTGTCATTCTTACTGAAGTTATTGGAGTTTTGTCATTCTTTACTGAAGTTGTTGGAGTATTGGTCATTCTTACAGAGAGTTGTTGGAGTATTGTCATTCTTACTGGAAGGTTGTTTGAGATGTATTGGTCATTCTTACTGAAGTTGTTTGGAGTATTGTCATTCTTACTGAAGTTGTTGGAGTATTGTCATTCTTACTGAAGTTGTTGGAGTATTGTCATTCTTACTGAAGTTGTAGGAGTATTGTCATTCTTACTGAAGTTGTAAGAGTATTGTCATTCTTACTGAAGTTGTAAGGAGTATTGTCATTCTTACTGAAGTGTAAGAGTATTGTCATTCTTACTGAAGTTGTTGGAGTATTGTCATTCTTACTGAAGTTGTTGGAGTATTGTCATTCTTACTGAAGTTGTTGGAGTAATTGTCATTCTTACTGAAGTTGTTGGAGTATTGTCATTCTTACTGAAGTTGTTGGTGTTTTGTCATTCTTACTGAAGTTGTTGGAGTATTGTCATTCTTACTGAAGTTTTTGGAGTATTGTCATTCTTACTGAAGTTGTTGGAGTATTGTCATTCTTACTGAAGTTGTTGGAGTATTGTCCTTCTTACTGAAGTTGTTGGAGTATTGTCATTCTTACTGAAGTTGTTGGAGTATTGTCATTCTTACTGAAGTTGTTGGAGTATTGTCATTCTTACTGAAGTTGTTGGAGTATTGTCATTCTTACTGAAGTTGTTGGAGTATTGTCATTCTTACTGAAGTTGTAAGAGTTTTGTCATTCTTACTGAAGTTGTTGGAGTATTGTCATTCTTACTGAAGTTGTTGGAGTATTGTCATTCTTACTGAAGTTGTTGGAGTATTGTCATTCTTACTGAAGTTGTTGGAGTATTGTCCATTCTTACTGAAGTTGTAGAGTATTGTCATTCTTACTGAAGTTGTTAGAGTATTGTCATTCTTACTGAAGTTGTTGGAGTATTGTCATTCTTACTGAAGTTGTTGGAGTATTGTCATTCTTACTGAAGTTGTTGGAGTATTGTCATTCTTACTGAAGTTGTTGGAGTATTGTCTTCTTACTGAAGTTGTTGGAGTATTGCATTCTTACTGAAGTTGTTGGAGTATTGCCATTCTTACTGAAGTTGTTGAGTATTGTCATTCTTACTGAAGTTGTTGGAGTATTGTCATTCTTACTGAAGTTGTTGGAGTATTGTCATTCTTACTGAAGTTGTTGAGTATTGTCATTCTTACTGAAGTTGTTGGAGTATTGTCAATCTTACTGAAGTTGTTGGAGTATTGTCATTCTTACTGAAGTTGTTGGAGTATTGTCATTCTTACTGAAGTTGTTGGAGTATTGTCTTTCTTACTGAAGTTGTTGAGTATTGTCATTCTTACTGAAGTTGTTGGAGTATTGTCATTCTTACTGAAGTTGTTGGAGTATTGTCATTCTTACTGAAGTTGTTGGAGTATTGTCATTCTTACTGAAGTTGTAAGAGTATTGTCATTCTTACTGAAGTTGTTGGAGTATTGTCATTCTTACTGAAGTTGTAAGAGTATTGTCATTCTTACTGAAGTTGTTAGAGTATTGTCATTCTTACTGAAGTTGTAAGAGTATTGTCATTCTTACTGAAGTTGTTGGAGTATTGTCATTCTTACTGAAGTTGTTGGAGTATTGTCATTCTTACTGAAGTTGTTGGAGTATTGTCATTCTTACTGAAGTTGTAAGAGTATTGTCATTCTTACTGAAGTTGTAAGAGTATTGTCATTCTTACTGAAGTTGTTGGAGTATTGTCATTCTTACTGAAGTTGTTGGAGTATTGTCATTCTTACTGAAGTTGTTGGAGTATTGTCATTCTTACTGAAGTTGTTGGAGTATTGTCATTCTTACTGAAGTTGTTGGAGTATTGTCATTCTTACTGAAGTTGTTGGAGTATTGTCATTCTTACTGAAGTTGTAAGAGTATTGTCATTCTTACTGAAGTTGTAAGAGTATTGTCATTCTTACTGAAGTTGTAAGAGTATTGTCATTCTTACTGAAGTTGTAAGGAGTATTGTCATTCTTACTGAAGTTGTTGGAGTATTGTCATTCTTACTGAAGTTGTTGGAGTATTGTCATTCTTACTGAAGTTGTTGGAGTATTGTCATTCTTACTGAAGTTGTAAGAGTATTGTCATTCTTACTGAAGTTGTTAGAGTATTGTCATTCTTACTGAAGTTGTTGGAGTATTGTCATTCTTACTGAAGTTGTTGGAGTATTGTCATTCTTACTGAAGTTGTTGGAGTATTGTCATTCTTACTGAAGTTGTTGGAGTATTGTCATTCTTACTGAAGTTGTTGGATTATTGTCATTCTTACTGAAGTTGTAAGAGTATTGTCATTCTTACTGAAGTTGTTGGAGTATTGTCATTCTTACTGAAGTTGTTGGAGTATTGTCATTCTTACTGAAGTTGTTGGAGTATTGTCATTCTTACTGAAGTTGTTGGAGTATTGTCATTCTTACTGAAGTTGTTGGAGTATTGTCATTCTTACTGAAGTTGTAAGAGTATTGTCATTCTTACTGAAGTTGTATGAGTATTGTCATTCTTACTGAAGTTGTTGGAGTATTGTCATTCTTACTGAAGTTGTTGGAGTATTGTCATTCTTACTGAAGTTGTTGGAGTATTGTCATTCTTACTGAAGTTGTTTGAGTATTGTCATTCTTACTGAAGTTGTTGAGTATTGTCATTCTTACTGAAGTTGTTGGAGTATTGTCATTCTTACTGAAGTTGTTGGAGTATTGTCATTCTTACTGAAGTTGTTGGAGTATTGTCATTCTTACTGAAGTTGTTGGAGTATTGTCATTCTTACTGAAGTTGTTTGAGTATTGTCATTCTTACTGAAGTTGTTGGAGTATTGTCATTCTTACTGAAGTTGTTGGAGTATTGTCATTCTTACTGAAGTTGTTGGAGTATTGTCATTCTTACTGAAGTTGTTGGAGTATTGTCATTCTTACTGAAGTTGTTGGAGTATTGTCATTCTTACTGAAGTTGTTGGAGTATTGTCATTCTTACTGAAGTTGTATGAGTATTGTCATTCTTACTGAAGTTGTTAGGAGTATTGTCATTCTTACTGAAGTTGTAGGAGTATTGTCATTCTTACTGAAGTTGTATGAGTATTGTCATTCTTACTGAAGTTGTTGGAGTATTGTCATTCTTACTGAAGTTGTTGGAGTATTGTCATTCTTACTGAAGTTGTTGGAGTATTGTCATTCTTACTGAAGTTGTTGGAGTATTGTCATTCTTACTGAAGTTGTTGAGTATTGTCATTCTTACTGAAGTTGTTGGAGTATTGTCATTCTTACTGAAGTTGTTGGAGTATTGTCATTCTTACTGAAGTTGTTGGAGTATTGTCATTCTTACTGAAGTTGTTGGAGTATTGTCATTCTTACTGAAGTTGTTGGAGTATTGTCATTCTTACTGAAGTTGTTGGAGTATTGTCATTCTTACTGAAGTTGTTGGAGTATTGTCATTCTTACTGAAGTTGTTGGAGTATTGTCATTCTTACTGAAGTTGTTGGAGTATTGTCATTCTTACTGAAGTTGTTGGAGTATTGTCATTCTTACTGAAGTTGTAAGAGTATTGTCATTCTTACTGAAGTTGTTTAGAGTATTGTCATTCTTACTGAAGTTGTTGGAGTATTGTCATTCTTACTGAAGTTGTTGGAGTATTGTCATTCTTACTGAAGTTGTTGGAGTATTGTCATTCTTACTGAAGTTGTAAGAGTATTGTCATTCTTACTGAAGTTGTTAGAGTATTGTCATTCTTACTGAAGTTGTTGGAGTATTGTCATTCTTACTGAAGTTGTTGGAGTATTGTCATTCTTACTGAAGTTGTTGGAGTATTGTCATTCTTACTGAAGTTGTTGGAGTATTGCCATTCTTACTGAAGTTGTTGGAGTATTGCCATTCTTACTGAAGTTGTTGGAGTATTGTCTTTCTTACTGAAGTTGTTGGAGTATTGTCATTCTTACTGAAGTTGTTGGAGTATTGTCATTCTTACTGAAGTTGTTGGAGTATTGTCATTCTTACTGAAGTTGTTGGAGTATTGTCTTTCTTACTGAAGTTGTTGGAGTATTGTCATTCTTACTGAAGTTGTTGGAGTATTGTCATTCTTACTGAAGTTGTTGGAGTATTGTCATTCTTACTGAAGTTGTTGGAGTATTGTCATTCTTACTGAAGTTGTAAGAGTATTGTCATTCTTACTGAAGTTGTTGGAGTATTGTCATTCTTACTGAAGTTGTAAGAGTATTGTCATTCTTACTGAAGTTGTTAGAGTATTGTCATTCTTACTGAAGTTGTTGGAGTATTGTCATTCTTACTGAAGTTGTTGGAGTATTGTCATTCTTACTGAAGTTGTTGGAGTATTGTCATTCTTACTGAAGTTGTTGGAGTATTGTCATTCTTACTGAAGTTGTTGGAGTATTGTCATTCTTACTGAAGTTGTTGGAGTATTGTCATTCTTACTGAAGTTGTTGGAGTATTGTCATTCTTACTGAAGTTGTTGGAGTATTGTCATTCTTACTGAAGTTGTTGGAGTATTGTCATTCTTACTGAAGTTGTTGGAGTATTGTCATTCTTACTGAAGTTGTTGGAGTATTGTCATTCTTACTGAAGTTGTTGGAGTATTGTCTTTCTTACTGAAGTTGTTGGAGTATTGTCATTCTTACTGAAGTTGTAGGAGTATTGTCATTCTTACTGAAGGTTGTAAGAGTATTGTCATTCTTACTGAAGTTGTTAGGAGTATTGTCATTCTTACTGAAGTTGTTGGAGTATTGTCATTCTTACTGAAGTTGTTGGAGTATTGTCATTCTTACTGAAGTTGTTGGAGTATTGTCATTCTTACTGAAGTTGTGAGGATTCATTCTTACGAAGTTGTTGGAGTATTGCATCTTCTGAAGTGTGGAGTATTGTCATTCTTACTGAAGTTGTTGAGTATTGTCATTCTTACTGAAGTTGTTGGAGTTATTGTCATTCTTACTGAAGTTGTTGGTGTAGTGTCATTCTTACTGATAGTGTGGAGTATTTGTCATTCTTACTGAAGGTTGTTGGAGTATTGTCTTTCTTACTGAAGTTGTTGAGTATTGTCATTCTTACTGAAGTTGTTGGAGTATTGTCATTCTTACCTGAAGTTGTTGGAGTATTGTCATTCTTACTGAAGTTGTTGGAGTATTGTCATTCTTACTGAAGTTGTTTGGAGTATTGTCATTCTTACTGAAGTTGTTTGAGTATTGTCATTCTTACTGAAGTTGTTGGAGTATTGTCATTCTTACTGAAGTTGTTGGAGTATTGTCATTCTTACTGAAGTTGTTGGAGTATTGTCATTCTTACTGAAGTTGTTGGAGTATTGTCATTCTTACTGAAGTTGTTGGAGTATTGTCATTCTTACTGAAGTTGTTGGAGTATTGTCATTCTTACTGAAGTTGTTGGAGTATTGTCATTCTTACTGAAGTTGTTGGAGTATTGTCATTCTTACTGAAGTTGTTGGAGTATTGTCATTCTTACTGAAGTTGTAGGAGTATTGTCATTCTTACTGAAGTTGTTGAGTATTGTCATTCTTACTGAAGTTGTAGAGTATTGTCATTCTTACTGAAGTTGTTGGAGTATTGTCATTCTTACTGAAGTTGTTGGAGTATTGTCATTCTTACTGAAGTTGTTGGAGTATTGTCATTCTTACTGAAGTTGTTGGAGTATTGTCATTCTTACTGAAGTTGTTAGAGTATTGTCATTCTTACTGAAGTTGTTGGAGTATTGTCATTCTTACTGAAGTTGTATGAGTATTGTCATTCTTACTGAAGTTGTTGGAGTATTGTCATTCTTACTGAAGTTGTTGGAGTATTGATTGTCATTCTTACTGAAGTTGTTGGAGTATTGTCATTCTTACTGAAGTTGTTGGAGTATTGTCATTCTTACTGAAGTTGTTGGAGTATTGTCTTCTTACTGAAGTTGTTGGAGTATTGTCATTCTTACTGAAGTTGTTGGAGTATTGTCATTCTTACTGAAGTTGGTAAGAGTATTGTCATTCTTACTGAAGTTGTTGGAGTATTGTCATTCTTACTGAAGTTGTTGGAGTATTGTCATTCTTACTGAAGTTGTTGGAGTATTGTCATTCTTACTGAAGTTGTTGGAGTATTGTCATTCTTACTGAAGTTGGAGTATTGTCATTCTTACTGAAGTTGTTGGAGTATTGTCATTCTTACTGAAGTTGTAAGAGTATTGTCATTCTTACTGAAGTTGTTAGAGTATTGTCATTCTTACTGAAGTTGTTGGAGTATTGTCATTCTTACTGAAGTTGTTGGAGTATTGTCATTCTTACTGAAGTTGTAAGAGTATTGTCATTCTTACTGAAGTTGTAAGAGTATTGTCATTCTTACTGAAGTTGTAAGAGTATGAGTCATTCTTACTGAAGTTGTTGAGTATTGTCATTCTTACTGAAGTTTGTTGAGTATTGTCATTCTTACTGAATTGTTGGAGTATTGTCATTCTTACTGAAGTTGTTGAGTATTGTCATTCTTACTGAATTGTTGGAGTATTGTCATTCTTACTGAAGTTGTTTGAGTATTGTCATTCTTACTGAAGTTGTTGGAGTATTGTCATTCTTACTGAAGTTGTTGGAGTATGTCATTCTTACTGAAGTTGTTGGAGTATTGTCATTCTTACTGAATTGTTGGAGTATTGTCTTTCTTACTGAAGTTGTTGGAGTATTGTCATTCTTACTGAAGTTGTAAGAGTTTTGTCATTCTTACTGAAGTTGTTGGAGTATTGTCATTCTTACTGAAGTTGTTGGAGTATTGTCATTCTTACTGAAGTTGTTGGAGTAATGTCATTCTTACTGAAGTTGTATGAGTATTGTCATTCTTACTGAAGTTGTAAGAGTATTGTCATTCTTACTGAAGTTGTAGTTGTAGAGTATTGTCATTCTTACTGAAGTTGTATGAGTATTGGCATCTTACTGAAGTTGTTGGAGTAATTGTCATTCTTACTGAAGTTGTTGGAGTATTGTCATTCTTACTGAAGTTGTATGAGTATTGTCATTCTTACTGAAGTTGATGGAGTATTGTCAATTCTTACTGAAGTTTGTTGGAGTATTGTCATTCTTACTGAAGTTGTTGGAGTATTGTCATTCTTACTGAAGTTGTGAGAGTATTGTCATTCTTACTGAAGTTGTTGGAGTATTGTCATTCTTACTGAAGTTGTTGGAGTATTGTCATTCTTACTGAAGTTGTTGGAGTATTGTCATTCATACTGAAGTTGTTGGAGTATT
Source organism: Bombina bombina (assembly GCF_027579735.1). Classification (NCBI taxonomy): domain Eukaryota; kingdom Metazoa; phylum Chordata; class Amphibia; order Anura; family Bombinatoridae; genus Bombina; species Bombina bombina. The sequence goes on along the minus strand of NC_069501.1, from coordinate 1,281,072,278 downwards.
GTCATTCTTACTGAAGTTGTTGGAGTATTGTCATTCTTACTGAAGTTGTTGGAGTATTGTCATTCTTACTGAAGTTGTTGGAGTATTGTCAATTCTTACTGAAGTTGTTGGAGTACCTTGTCATTCTTACTGAAGTTGTTGGAGTATTGTCATTCTTACTGAAGTTGTTGGAGTATTGTCATTCTTACTGAAGTTGTTGGAGTATTGTCATTCTTACTGAAGTTGTTGGAGTATTTTCATTCTTACTGAAGTTGTTGGAGTATTGTCATTCTTACTGAAGTTGTTGGAGTATTGTCATTCTTACTGAAGTTGTTAGAGTATTGTCATTCTTACTGAAGTTGTTGGAGTATTGTCATTCTTACTGAAGGTTGTTGGAGTATTGTCATTCTTACTGAAGTTGTTGGAGTATTGTCATCTCTTACTGAAGTTGTTGGAGTATTGTCATTCTTCTGAAGTTGTTGAGTATTGTCATTCTTACTGAAGTTGTTGGAGTATTGTCATTCTTACTTGAAGTTGTTGGAGTAATTGTCATTCTTACTGAAGTTGTTGGAGTATTGTCATTCTTACTGAATTTGTTGGAGTATTGTCATTCTTACTGAAGTTGTTGGAGTATTGTCATTCTTTACTGAAGTTGTTGGAGTATTGTCATTCTTTACTGAAGTTGTTGGAGTATTGTCATTCTTACTGAAGTTGTTGGAGTATTGTCATTCTTACTGAAGTTGTTGGGAGTATTGTCTTTCTTACTGAAGTTGTTGGAGTATTGTCATTCTTACTGAAGTTGGTATAGAGTTTTGTCATTCTTACTGAAGTTGTTGAGTATTGTCATTCTTACTGAAGTTGTTGGAGTATTGTCCATTCTTACTGAAGTTGTTGGAGTATTGTCATTCTTACTGAAGTTGTAAGAGTATTGTCATTCTTACTGAAGTTGTTAGAGTATTGTCATCTTATTGAAAGTTGTAAGAGTATTGTCATTTCTTACTGAAGTTGTAAGAGTATTGTCATTCTTACTGAAGTTGTTGGAGTATTGTCATTCTTACTGAAGTTGTTGGAGTATTGTCATTCTTACTGAAGTTGTTGGAGTATTGTCATTCTTACTGAAGTTGTTGGAGTATTGTCATTCTTACTGAAGTTGTTGGAGTATTGTCATTCTTACTGAAGTTGTAAGAGTATTGTCATTCTTACTGAAGTTGTAAGAGTATTGTCATTCTTACTGAAATTGTAAGAGTATTGTCATTCTTACTGAAGTTGTTAGAGTATTGTCATTCTTACTGAAGTTGTTGGAGTATTGTCATTCTTACTGAAGTTGTTGGAGTATTGTCATTCTTACTGAAGTTGTTGGAGTATTGTCATTCTTACTGAAGTTGTAAGAGTATTGTCATTCTTACTGAAGTTGTTGGAGTATTGTCATTCTTACTGAAGTTGTTGGAGTATTGTCATTCTTACTGAAGTTGTTGGAGTATTGTCATTCTTACTGAAGTTGTTGAAGTATTGTCATTCTTACTGTAGTTGTAAGAGTATTGTCATTCTTACTGAAGTTGTTGGAGTATTGTCATTCTTACTGAAGTTGTTGGAGTATTGTCATTCTTACTGAAGTTGTAAGAGTATTGTCATTCTTACTGAAGTTGTAAGAGTATTGTCATTCTTACTGAAGTTGTAAGAGTATTGTCATTCTTACTGAAGTTGTAGGAGTATTGTCATTCTTACTGAAGTTGTTGGAGTATTGTCATTCTTACTGAAGTTGTTGGAGTATTGTCATTCTTACTGAAGTTGTTGGAGTATTGTCATTCTTACTGAAGTTGTTGGAGTATTGTCATTCTTACTGAAGTTGTTGGAGTATTGTCATTCTTACTGAAGTTGCAAGAGTATTGTCATTCTTACTGAAGTTGCAAGAGTATTGTCATTCTTACTGAAGTTGTTGGAGTATTGTCATTCTTACTGAAGTTGTTGGAGTATTGTCTTTCTTACTGAAGTTGTTGGAGTATTGTCATTCTTACTGAAGTTGTATGAGTATTGTCATTCTTACTGAAGTTGTTGGAGTATTGTCATTCTTACTGAAGTTGTTGGAGTATTGTCATTCTTACTGAAGTTGTTGGAGTATTGTCATTCTTACTGAAGTTGCAAGAGTATTGTCATTCTTACTGAAGTTGTTGGAGTATTGTCATTCTTACTGAAGTTTTTGGAGTATTGTCTTTCTTACTGAAGTTGTTGGAGTATTGTCATTCTTACTGAAGTTGTTGGAGTATTGTCATTCTTACTGAAGTTGTTGGAGTATTGTCATTCTTACTGAAGTTGTTAGAGTATTGTCATTCTTACTGAAGTTGTTGGAGTATTGTCATTCTTACTGAAGTTGTTGGAGTATTGTCATTCTTACTGAAGTTGTTGGAGTATTGTCATTCTTACTGAAGTTGCAAGAGTATTGTCATTCTTACTGAAGTTGTTGGAGTATTGTCATTCTTACTGAAGTTGTTGGAGTATTGTCATGCTTACTGAAGTTGTTGGAGTATTGTCTTTCTTACTGAAGTTGTTGGAGTATTGTCATTCTTACTGAAGTTGTTGGAGTATTGTCATTCTTACTGAAGTTGTTAGAGTATTGTCATTCTTACTGAAGTTGTTGGAGTATTGTCATGCTTACTGAAGTTGTTAGAGCATTGTCATTCTTACTGAAGTTGTTGGAGTATTGTCATTCTTACTGAAGTTGTTGGAGTATTGTCATTCTTACTGAAGTTGTTGGAGTATTGTCATTCTTACTGAAGTTGTTAGAGTATTGTCATTCTTACTAAAGTTGTTAGAGTATTGTCTTTCTTACTGAAGTTGTTAGAGTATTGTCTTTCTTACTGAAGTTGTTGGAGTATTGTCATTCTTACTGAAGTTGTTGGAGTATTGTCATTCTTACTGAAGTTGTTGGAGTATTGTCATTGTTACTGAAGTTGTTAGAGTATTGTCATTCTTACTGATGTTGTTGGAGTATTGTGATTCTTACTGAAGTTGTTGGAGTATTGTCATTCTTACTGAAGTTGTTAGAGTATTGTCTTTCTTACTGAAGTTGTTAGAGTATTGTCATTCTTACTGAAGTTGTTGGAGTATTGTCTTTCTTACTGAAGTTGTTGGAGTATTGTCATTCTTACTGAAGTTGTTAGAGTATTGTCTTTCTTACTGAAGTTGTTAGAGTATTGTCATTCTTACTGAAGTTGTTGGAGTATTGTCTTTCTTACTGAAGTTGTTGGAGTATTGTCATTCTTACTGAAGTTGTTGGAGTATTGTCATTCTTACTGAAGTTGTTGGAGTATTGTCTAAGCCTCATTTTTTCAGATTTGAAAAAAAATTCTATCATCAACTGACCAGTACGGCCATGGGATCAAACACAGCACCTGCATATGCCAATCTATACATGGATGAATATGAATGTACCATAATGCAGTATAGGAAATTAAAAAGATACTAATTTACAGTAGTAACATAGATCATCTATTTTTCATATGGAGGGGGGACTCACAATCTTTACTTGACTGGGTTAATACCCTAAACTCCATCTCTTTACCTATCAAGATTAAACTCCAATAGCAAAAACAGCAAATAGATTGTTTTGTATTTAAGAATCTTTAAAGGGACAGTCTACTCTCAACGTGTTATTGTTTAAAAATACAGACTAAGAGGCCTACTTATCAAGCTGTCAACTGTGCTGCATTCAACATCACCTGACATCGCCTAACATCACGGCCGCGGACTGTCAAAAAGCCACGCACCAAGTACGGGGCGATGAGCAGTGGACTGTTGTTAACTAGCAGTCATCGATCTCGCTGCTCTTCGGCTTTTTCCCAGCTTTATTTATAGCCTGTCACTAAACACTGCCACTATACTAAAATGTTTAACCCCTATCCCGCCGGTCCCGGACCCCTCAGCAACTAAATGAAGTTATCAACCCCTATCCCTCCACTCCCGGAGCCCACCGCAACTCTTATAAAGTTATTAACCCCTATTCCGCCGCTCCCGGAGCCCACCGCAACTACATAAATATATTAACCCCTAAACCCCTGGCCTTCCACATCACTACCACTTGCCAAACCTATTAACCCCTAAACCGCCAGCCTCCCACATCGCCATAAACTAAATTAACCTATTAACCACTTAACCTAACAACCCGCTAACTTTACATTAAATAAATTATTAACTCATCCCTATCTTATAATAAATGTAAATTTACCTTTAGAATTAAAGTAAACTATATTAAACTACTTATTAACCTACCCTAACTATTATACTAAAATTACATTAAACTATATTAAACTATAAATTAATCTACCCTAACTATTATAGTAAAATTACATTAAACTATATTAAACTAATAATTAATCTACCCTAACTATTATGCTAAAATTACATTAAACTACAAATTAAATTAACTATATTACATATTTAATCACCTAACTCTACTCAAGTTATTTAAATCTACTATTAAATATTACTAAGTTACAAAAAAATAACAACTAAGTTACACAAAATAAAAAAAACACTAAGTAAAAAAAAAAATAAACACTAAGTTACACAAAATAAAAATAAATTATCAAATATTTAAACTAATTACACCTTATCTAAGAGCTCTATGAAAATAAAAAAGCCCCCTAGCCTACAATAAACTACCGATGGCCCTTAAAAGGGCCTTTTGCTGGGCATTGCCCCAAAGAAACCAGCTCTTTTACCTGTAAATAAAAATACAAACACCCCCAACAGTAAAACCCACCACCCACACAACCAACCCCCCCAAATAAAATTCTATCTAAAAAAAAACTAAGCTCCCCATTGCCCTGAAAAGGGCATTTGGATGGGCATTGCCCTTAAAAAGGCATTTAGCTCTTTTTCAGCCCAAACCCCTAATCTAAAATTAAAACCCACCCAATAAACCCTTAAAAAAAGCTAACACTAACCCCCGTAGATCCACTTACAGTTTTTGAAGAACCGACATCCATCCTTAATGAATCAGCAGAAGTCCTCAGCGAATCCGGCAGAAGTCTTCATCCAAGTAGGCCAAAGAAATCATCCAAGCGGGCAGAAGTCTTCATCCAGACAGCATCTTCTATCTTCATCCATCCGGCGCAGAGCGGCTCCATCTTCAAGACATCCGGCGCAGAGCATCCTCTTCAATCTACGTCTTCTAGAACAATGAAGTTTCCCTTTAAATGACGTTGTCCAAGATGGCGTCCCTTAGATTTCGATTGGCTGATAGAATTGTATCAGCCAATCGGAATTAAAGGTTGAAAAAATCCTATTGGCTGATCCAATCAGCCAATAGAATGCAAGCTCAATCCTATTGGCTGATTGGATGAGCCAATAGGATGAAAGCTCAATCCTATTGACTGATTCCAATAGCCAATAGGATTTTTTCAACCTTAATTATGATTGGCTGATAGAATTCTATCACCCAATTAGAATCTAAGAGACGCCATCTTGGATGATGTCATTTAAAGTGAAACTTCATTGTTCCAGAAGACGTCGAATGAAGAGGATGCTCCGCTTCGGATGTCTTGAAGATGGAGCCGCTCCGCGCCAGATGGATGAAGATAGAAGATGCCATCTGGATAAAGACTTCTGCCGGCTTGGATGAAGAATTCGGCCTGCTTGGATGAAGACTTCTGCAGGCTTCGCTGAAGTCTTCTGCTGCTTCGTTGAGGAATCGGATGGATGTTGGGTCTTCAAAAACTGTAAGTGGGTCTTCGGGGGTTAGTGTTAGTTTTTTTTAAGGGTTTATTGGGTGGGTTTTAATTTTAGGTTAGGGACTTTTGGCGGAAAAAGAGCTAAATGCCCTTTTAAGGGCAATGCCCATCCAAATGCCCTTTTCAGGGCAATGGGGAGCTTAGGTTTTTAACATAGGTTTTTATTTGGGGGGTTTGGTTGTGTGGGTGGTGGGTTTTACTGTTGGGGGGGTATTTGTATTTTTATTTACAGGTAAAAGAGCTGATTTCTTTGGAGCAATGCCCCGCAAAAGGCCCTTTTAAGGGCCATTGGTAGTTTATTTTAGGCTAGGATTTTTTTTATTTTGGGGGGGCTTTTTTATTTTCATAGGGCTCTTAGATTAGATGTAATTAGTTTAAATATTTTTATTATTATTATTATTATCGGTTATTTGTAGAGCGCCAACAGATTCCGCAGCGCTAATATTTTGATAATTTATTTTTTATTTTGTGTAACTTAGTGTTTGTTTGTTTTTGTAACTTAGTGTTTTTTATTTTGTGTAACTTAGTTGTTAGTTTTTTGTAACTTTGTTATTTTTAATTGTAGATTTAAATAATTTGAGTAGGGTTAGGTTTTTAAAAATATAATATAGTTAATTTAATTTGTAGTTTAATGCAATTTTAGTATAATAGTTAGGGTAGGTTAATTATTAGTTTAATGTAGTTTATTGTAATTTTAGTATAATAGTTAGGTTAGATTAATTATTTTAATTTAATTTTAGTATAATAGTTAGGTTAGATTAATTATTTTAATTTAATTTTAGTATAATAGTTAGGGTAGGTTAATTATTAGTTTAATATAGTTTAATTTAATTCTAAAGGTAAGTTTAAATTTATTATAAGATAGGGATGATGTAATTTTAATGTACAGTTAGCTGGTTGTTAGGTTTAGATGTTAATAGGTTAATTTAGTTTATGGCCATGTGGGGGGCTGATGGTTTAGGGGTTAATAGGTTAAGTAAGTGGTAGTGATGTGGGAGGCCAGGGGTTTAGGGGTTAATAACTTTATTTAGTTGCGGTGGGCTCTGGGAGCTGCGGAATAAGGGGCTAATATATTTATTTAGGTGGAGGCGGGGTCCGGGAGCGGCGGGACAGGGGTTAATAACTTTATTTAGTTGCGCCGATGTCCGGGAGTAATGGGATAGGGGTTAATACATTTTATTTAGGTGGTGGCGATGTCGGGGCAGCAGATTAGGGGTGTTTAGACGCGGGGTATATGTTAGGGTGTTAGGAGTAAACATAACTTTTATTCTACCATAGAAATCAATGGGATTTCGGGCAGCAGCGAACATGAGCTTTCATTGCTTTCAGACTCCTATTGATTCCTATGACATCCGCGGCCTCCAGTGTGGCGGATTGAAATGCAGGTTCGCTGGGCCGGAATAGTGGCGAGCGTACATGTTAGCAGTTTGATAAGTAGCAAAAGTAGTCAGATAGTGCCAAATTTGTATTCAGAACATCTGTAATGACGTAAGCATCGATCTGTGTCGGATTGAGACTGGCGGATCGTATGTTACGTCACAGATTTCAACTTTTTCCGGTCTGTAGGCTTTGATAAATAAGGCGAATCAGGCTCGCCACAGTTACGCGGCAGAATTCCAGCATATTTGCGGTTGACGGCTTGATAAATAGGCCTCAATGCCTTTACTACCCAATCCCCAGCTTTGCATAAACAACATTGTTAGATTAATATACTTTATAACATTTAAACCTCTAAATTTCTGCCTTTTTCAAAGGCAGCCTCTTAATCACATGCTTTTTATATGCTTCAAATCAGGAGACTGCTAGTTCATGTGGACCATATAGATAACATTGTGTTCACACCCGTGGAGTTATTTAAGAGTTAGCACAACACAGTACTAAATGCAAGTCAATAGATAATAAATAAAACTTAATGTGATCAGGAGGCTGTCAGAAGATGCTTAGATACAAGGTAATCACATAGGTAAAAAGTGTATTCATTTAACAGTATTGGTTATGCAAAACTTGGGAAATTGTAATAAATGGATTTTCTATCTTTTAAAACAATTACAATTCTATTGTAGACTGTCACTTTAAGAAGGATCACAGTTTGGCCATAAATGTTTTCACCAAACCAACTGACCATAATTCTATCCTACATGCTACTAATAATCGTCCTCCTCACACTAACAGAGCGATTGTTAAATCACAACTTACACTTGTCATCCGCAACAATATTGAGGAAGAAAAGAAACTTCAACAAATCACACATATGTCCAATAGGTTCCTTCAACAAGGTTACCATCCATGCCGGATTAAGTATGTGACAAAGGTATTAATGGATGAGACACAAGAAACCTTACTCACGCAGAGTGATGATACATCAAAGGTTAAAAGAATGACCTTTACAGTAAGGTTCAATACTGAGAAAGTAGGGATATACTCTACACTACTTGAGAGATGGGAAATTCTCCAATCAGATATAAGTTTACTTTTTAATAATTGTGATTCCCCCTCGAGTATGCAATACAGCATGTACTGATATGATCCAATGCAAGAAATTTTGGCACCCTCACACAAACAAGAAATTAAATTACCTGCACCACCAGCTTTGTAATCTATCTGTTAAGCTGCTGTTTTGGTTTATTTTATGTGGGTAAAACCTCTGACAACACCAGAACAAAGATGGCTAACAATAGGGCAGACATAAGGGTGAGGATCATGGACAAATCAAGTGAATAACCAGTTGACAGACATTTTGCATATGCGGGCCATGCTGTTGCTGACATGGGGTTAATTGTAATTGACTATTTACCTCCACTGAGGTGGCGAGACAGGAATAAAAAACTTCTCCAACTGGAAGCCCAGTGAATTTATTTTTTGGAAAAATTCACCAAAGGGCCTAAACATGTCAATAGACTGACTTTGTTTTCTATAAGCCTAATACACTTGTTAAGGGATTAGAATCCTCTGGTGGGAGTCATTATCAATGGCTCTTTCCTGAGCATCTTAAAGAGGAGGGTGGGGGCACATCCAAGTTATATTGGGGATCCTACCTTCTCTCTCTCTCTCCCTGAGTAATGGCGGGGTGATGATATTGAAAGGCCAGGGTGACACCCATAACACCCTCTATTATTCATAGTTGTAGAGATTATTTGAACGTGTGTGAGGTTGCGGGTGTGGCTCTGTGAGGTTGCGGGTGGGGCTGTGTGGGCTATTTAATCCTGACTTTTTGGGTCACTCTTGTTAGGTCTGAGGAAAGGGTTATGCACCCCAAAATGTCCAGTGAGTGCAGTCTCATATATATATATATATATATATATATCTCAAACATGAGTGATGAATCCTAATGGATGATATCCGTGTTCCCAGAGACCTCACAAAGCAGGCACAGCAGGATTGTGAGGTCTCTGGGAACACGGATATCGTCCGTTACTATTCATCACTCATGTTTGCTGTTTGTTTATATGGCAGTGCACCAGGTGGTTGCTGGATTTGAGTGTGCCGTTTCCAAATCGAACTCTCTCTCTCTCTCTCTATATATATATATATATATATATATATACATATATATATATATATATATATATATATATATATATATATATATATATACCTGTATGTATATGTATGTATCCTTGAATTATTAGAACATATTCTGCTATGTGAAGAAAATTGGAGTGGTAAATATTCACATTTTATGTCGGGTTAGCACACTTGGTTAAACATGATCGAATTTGCGTGCAAGTTAGGGTGTTAGGTTTTTTTCTTTGGTGGAATAGGTTTATGTGGTCGTGATATTCAAAGTTTGGCTTTTTGCTTTCAACTTGTAATATGCATGCTACCTGACGCACACAAAAAGCCTCCATCTAGCAATTTTAATGCGCGAACAGGATCAATAAATTGCACTCCTCTTGTAATCTAGCCTATAATTTGGGCAGATTTGTTAGTTACCTGTATTATTATATTTGTTATGCTAATTACACTACAGAATCTGATATATTAGCCATGGTCAGCATTTTACTAATGTGACTAGATCTACTGCTCTTTGTAATGACCACTGTGATGGGTTTTTTTTAAGCATTTTCAGTCATCGGTCATAATATGCTATAAATGACTAAATATAAAATTAAAACAATGAATCAATAACTTAAACACCCATATCAATATTATGTCAGAAGACCCATCTCTCAGTGAGTTCATCGTATATCTACCATCGTGGCCGGACTGTTATCTGACGGACATTTGTCCGACTGACATTTGTGTGATGGATAATATTCCGACAGACAAATGGCAGTCGGATAATAGTCTGGCCACAAGATGGATAGATAGATAGATAGATAAGGATAGATACAGATCGAAAGATAGACAGATAGATAGATAAAGATTGAAAAACAAACAGATAGATAGATCGATAGACAGATAGATAGATAGATAGATAGATAGACAGATAGTTAAAAGCACGTCGCTGGGAGATGGGAACCATGGCTAGGTTCCTAGAGGTGGTTGCGGCGCCCAAGGCTCTGATTAGAACAGAGCACTCTAAAGCGTATCTGCCCTCGGCTGATGTCGGAACACAGTCTCTCGGACATATTTCTGACGGACAAATGTCTGTCAGCATTTTGTCCGTCTGCATTTTATCCGGGCACCATCTACCATATATCCACAGAGCAGCTGTAAAGATTCCATGCACAGATCTTCTCCTATGCATAGAACTCAGATAACTACTCTTATGACTAGAATATTCTGAAAGTGATAAAATAATGCTGCCATATATCTTGCTGTGATTTATTATTGAGTTTCTCTTAGTGCATTGATGTAACCTCTTTGCATGACAGACTTTATAGCTATAAGGAATAATGATTGCTTTGGGTCATCAGTAGCAGTGGGCTTTTATCACTAATATATTTATAAAAACCATTTAACAAGTCTCAGTGTATTTGGGAATCACACCTTTTATTGTGACCATTATTTCTCTTACTCCAGAACAAATTACTTTTTTATAATTAAAATGATTTAATTCAATATAAATAACAAGATAAACTAAACCTAAATATATGTGATTGCGTGTGAGGACCCAGTAGGTGTGAAACCGAGAGACAAAGGGGTACAATAAGCATTAGCCAACCTGGGAACTGCTGAAGTGCTTTTAAATTAATATAAATTGAGAAAAAACTTGAAAGGTCTCCTGGCTAGCACACATGGGTCTCAGCAGAAAACAAAGCAGAACGAGAAAAGATTAAAACCAGAAATATTACAACTAAAGCTGCATTTTCCTATCACTGACGCATTAAATAAACTGACACTAGAAATGAACTAGTTTTCCATCAGAATTGTCAAGTAAATGTCTCATTTGTCTTTTTGTGACATTTTCAAACTCTTAAATGTTCTTTTGTAATGATAATAAAGGGGTACATTACAAATGGTGCCCTAACTGTTGCACATGAGCAAAAAGGGGCTTATTGCATCTCTCTGTACGGGTCGGAAGTAGCACAAGTATTACGAGTTGAAAGTAAACGCGTTCACTTGAGCACATTTTAATTTATGAACTTTAGGGAGTATCAAGCTCTGAATATGAAATCCTAGGCAGATCAATGTTTTCTAAGAATTGATTAATATTTTCATCAGAGGTTTTTACGAAGTACAGAGATAACTGTAATAGGTTTGGAACAGCAAGATTTATCTGATCTTGTTCAGTAATTATTTTGTCCTTACTTTTAAGAACAGCTATAGGTTTCCTTTTTGTCTGTCTCTTAAACATAGATGCTAGAAATGTACCTGATTTGTTGCCGCATTTTTATATTGATATAGGGGCATATATATTAAGCTCTGCAACTTGTCTGCCTGCTCTGAGGCCGCGGACAGAAATCAACCCGATTGAATACGATCGGGTTGATTGACACCCCCTGCTGTCGGCATTTATCGATGTGCTACTTCGTATCATGTCCACTCGCACATTGATAAAAATGCCCCATAGACTCCTGTGCTTCTTCCCACAAAAATAGGTCTCCTTTTTTTTACAGGTGAAATAATTTTCCCAAATCTCCCTATTAGGATTCTGTTGAAATAGAGGATATGCTTCTCTTAATTTGTCTGATAATTCTTTATCCGTTCTGCACTTTCTTAAGTTTAGCCACATAGGCACTAATCTCTGCCTTTAAATAGACTTTGGCCGTCTCCCAAAAGATCGGAATATTGTTTCTATGTTTATTATTATGAATGCAGAATTGTTCCCATCTCTCACTTAAAAATGACCTAAATCTGATTAATTTCATTAAATAGGAGGGGAGGGAGTTGTATGTAAACCTCCTCCTTACTTCACGTTCCAGCATAACAGGGGTATGGTCAGATAGTGAATGTTCCAATATTTTACCGTTTAGGACCTTAGAAATCAAACGCTCTGAAACAGAGAACATATCTAATCTTGATAATGTGTTGTGTGTCTTTGGAGAACAAGTATATTCTGAATTATTAGGATTCAGTAGCCTCCATACATCCACTAGCCCCATGGAGTGGGAAAAAGCCGAACATATATTTTTTCATATTTTAAATGCGTCTCTTGGTTATTGCCCCTAATTTTCTCCTATCAGCATAGGAATTCGGAGTAACATTAAAATCTCCCGTCAATATCACCTTATCTCTAGGGAATTTAGGCAGAATTTTCACTAAGCAACCCCAGAATATTTAATTGGGGCCATTAGGGCCATAAACATTAGCTATTAGGTACTCTTCATTCTGAATTAACAGCCTAAGGGGCATATGTATCAATGTACGAGCGGACATGCACTAACTAGCGTATCATGTCCGCTGCACATTGCTACACATCGTTAAATGCCGACAGCATATGCTGTCAGCATTTATCATTGCAGCAGCAATTCTTGTGAACTGCTGGTGCAATACCGCCCCTGCAGATTTGCTGCCAATTGGCCTCTAGCAGGGGGTGTCAATTAACCCAAACAAGTTATGGAGCAGCGGTCTTTAGAAACAAGGGGCCTCAAGCTCTGTACAGAGCTTGATAAATATGCCCCTAAATAGCAAAGATCTACTCTTTGGGGCATATTTATCAAGCTCTGTATGAAGGCTCCCCGGGAACAGAAGTTATTAAGCAGTGATCTAAAGACCGCAGCTCCATAACTTGTCCGCCTGCTCTGAGGCCATGGACAGAAATCAACCAGATGGAATAAGATCGGGCTGATTGACACCCCCTGCTAGCGACCGCACATCTGCAAGGGGCAGCATTGCATCAGCAGTTCACAAGAACTGCTGGTGCAATGATAAATGCAGAGAGCGTATGCTGTATTTATCGATGTGCTGCGGACATTATATACTACTTTGTATAAAGCACACTCGCACATTGATAAATATGCCCCCTGGTCTCTAATTACTTGATGGATTTTATATGTAAGTTTCATTTTAATTAAGTGTTTAAATGTTACTTAAAAGATATTTACCAATAGACACTTGGGGGTATATTTAACATAGTGCGAGTGGACATGATACGATGTAGTGTATCATGTCAGCTGCACATTGATAAATGCCGACAGCATGCGCATTCTTGTGACCTGCTGGTGCAACGCCGCCCCCTGCAGATTCACGGCCAATCGGCTGCTAGCAGAGGGTGTCAATCAACCCGATCATATTTGATCAGGTTAATTTCTGTCCTTGGCCTCAGAGCAGGCTGACAAAATATGGATTAGCGGTCTTTATACTTCAGGCTCGCCGGAAACAAGGGGCATAAATCTCTATAAGGAGCTTGATATATCGGCCCCTTGTTCACTAACAAACAAGCAGCAGACAGGCAAACGAGTACTGAAAAATATCAGCAGAGGTTATGGAATAGGAGTATATTGTAGATCCATAAAGGGAGGCAAAAGTCCCTGCGACCAGGGAAACCGTGCCTCAATATAGAATGAAAACCCCATTCTCTTAAGAATCTTCCCTCTTCAACCACTTCAAAGTAATTACTAAGGTATGTGTGAGGGGGGAGGGGCTTTATAGAGCTCTGTGGGGTTTGGGAATCTTTGGCTCCTCCTAGTGGTAGAGAAGAGTAATTCACAGGAATAATGGATCATGGACTCTCACCACTTGTATGATATATATATGTGCATTGGAGTCTTTTGCAGTCTAGTAGCTGAATACATGTAAAAAAGATATTTATGCAATATTCTTATTTAATAAAGAGATATACTGTGTATTTACTGTAAATATTTTACATTTCAATGTTCTTCACATAAGGGAATATGTTCTATGTATTTATAAATATCTATACCTATATAAATAATCACATACAGGTATATATATATATATATATATATATATATTGGTATAGAAATATATTTTTACCAACAAACATCAGATATATGTAGAAATATTTATTTATGAATAAATAGAACATATTCTGCTATGTGAAAAACATTGGAATTAAATATTAATATTTCATGTTGGATTAGCGCACTTTAGAAAAAGCGATTGGGTTTGCATGACTTGTTGGGCATTAGTTTTTTCCCCCCACTTTTTTTGCTCCATTGAAGACTATGGGGGGAATACTTTAACATGGTTGCAATGTTCAAACTTCGGCTTTTTACGCGTGTCGGGTGAGCGCTTGTGCAAAACCATTTCACCTTAAATTTGTAATATGTGCGCTACCCGACACGCGCAAAAAGCTTACTTCCAGCGGAGTTAATGACTAAGCGGCAGTGCAAACTACTGCTCCACTTGTAATCTTGCCCAAAGTGTTAAGAGAGTCCACTATAATAAAATGACTCAGAATGATATTACATTATTGATTGCACGTTACATAAATTAATATTAACTTGCATTTATTCAGATATCAACACACAAGTGCCAATACTTTACTTTTGTTTTATTTGAATATCTTTTGCATCCGTTAAAGTCTGTGAAAATCACAATGGAACCCTTGTTTTGTGATGTCCCATCAAATGAACATGCTGTCTGAGAGGTTAATCTACAAGTTATCACACGTCTACTGACCACCTTAGTCTTTACATATTTTCCTCTCTTACTGCACAATCACTCATCCTAGCCTATATATATATATATATATATATATATATATATATATACTCATACGATACTGTTCATGTAAAATACATACCTCTATCTATATATATATATATATATACTCATACGATACTGTTCATGTAAAATACATACCTCTATCTATATATATATATATATATATATATATATACTCATACGATACTGTTCATGTAAAATACATACCTCTATCTATATATATATATATATATATATATACTCATACGATACTGTTCATGTAAAATACATACCTCTATCTATATATATATATATATATATATATATATATATATATATATATATATATATATATATATACTCATACGATACTGTTCATGTAAAATACATACCTCTATCTATATATATATATATATATATATATATATATATATACTCATACGATACTGTTCATGTAAAATACATACCTCTATCTATATATATATATATATATATATACTCATACGATACTGTTCATGTAAAATACATACCTCTATCTATATATATATATATATATATATATATATATATATATATATATATATATATATATACAAAACATGGAAGGGAACTGCACTCCAAGACCGGATCAGGTACACATCCTGTGACTCAGTAACATCCAGCCCTGGGTGCTAAATAGCACTCCAAAAAAGCTGTGATGTCACCAGAGCCACAGGCAGTTAACCCCAGTCCGGAATGGGTGCAAGAACCAAGGGAGATTACAAATAAAAAGTAATACAACACATAGAAACACCCAGCACTCACCAGCTAGCTCACAGCTAAGATAAAATCACAACTGGAAAGGTTAGTCACCGCATCTGGCCAAATGGGAAAGCTCAGGCACCACGTCAAGGTCCTTTCCTTAGCCTGAGTCCCTAACACAGGCACACCATCATGCAAGCTCACAAAGCTAAACAAACTGAGAACAAAGAAGGGGTGCACAGGTGGCTGTAATCACCCATAGAAAATACAAAACATGGAAGGGAACTGCACTCCAAGACCGGATCAGGTACACATCCTGTGACTCAGTAACATCCAGCCCTGGGTGCTAAATAGCACTCCAAAAAAGCTGTGATGTCACCAGAGCCACAGGCAGTTAACCCCAGTCCGGAATGGGTGCAAGAACCAAGGGAGATTACAAATAAAAAGTAATACAACACATAGAAACACCCAGCACTCACCAGCTAGCTCACAGCTAAGATAAAATCACAACTGGAAAGGTTAATCACCGCATCTGGCCAAATGGGAAAGCTCAGGCACCATGTCAAGGTCCTTTCCTTAGCCTGAGTCCCTAACACAGGCACACCATCATGCGAGCTCACAAAGCTAAACAAACTGAGAACAAAGAAGGGGTGCACAGGTGGCTGTAATCACCCATAGAAAATACAAAACATGGAAGGGAACTGCACTCCAAGACCGGATCAGGTACACATCCTGTGACTCAGTAACATCCAGCCCTGGGTGCTAAATAGTACTCCAAAAAAGCTGTGATGTCACCAGAGCCACAGGCAGTTAACCCCAGTCTAGTAGTCTAGGTACTGTACCCTTAGAATGTATCACACCTTAGTGCTACATTACAATAAGGCTTTGAAATTGGGAGTTGTGTTAAGTCCACCCAGGTGTACCGTGCCCAATCGGTACATCCACTGGGCTTCCCGCTGTAGGAGTATTTTGCCCCTGTCCCCACCCCTATCCAAAGGGGGGACATGATCGATGAGTGTGTATCTTATGGATGCCACCGGATGTTTATATTGTGCACAATGCCTGGCCACAGGTTGGTCTGAGTCTCCAGACTTCAAAGCTGCCCGGATAGCATGACGGTGATTTGCCATTCTTTCTCTGAGGGTGCCCGTCGTCTTTCCGACATAAAAGCGAGAACAAGAACACACCAACAGATATACAACAAATGTTGTTGTACAGGTGATAGAGTGACGAATATTGAATTGTCAATTGGTGTGTGGGTGATGGAACGTCTTCGTGTTTATAAGACCGTTGCAGGTGGTGCACCCCAGACATCTGTACGATCCCTTGATGTTAGTATATGTCTTGGATGTGTAGCTTGCCCTTGGGTCCGTTTTGACCAGTAGGTCCCGCAGGTTTGTGCCCCTCCTGTATCCCACCATGGGTGTAAGGTGGTTACTAAAGTGTAGCTTTGGGTCAGATGCCACAATCGGCCAATGTGTTCTTAGAATCGATCCCACTTTTCTAGTATTGGGAGAAAATGTGGTCGCCATTATAAGCTTTTCATCTGTGTTCTGTCTCTGTTTCTTTGTTAACAGTTGTGTTTGTGTATACTGTGATACTTCTTCCATCCTATATTTGATGTCTTGTGACTTATACCCTCTTTCAGCAAATTACCTCCCTTGTCATTAGACCAGCGGACAAGGGAGGAGCCATTGTCCTCCTGGACTATGACCATTATAGAGAGGACATTACATCTCAACTTTCTGACATTACAACATATAACACCTTGGGGTCTGATCCAACAGGTGTTTTCAAAAAACAACTGGACGATCTGTTATGTATGGGATATGAACAGGGCTTTATCTCTGAACACATACTGAAATTTTGTACCACTGACCATCCCAGGATACCCATACTATACACGATCCCGAAAGTGCATAAAAATGCAGAGAGACCTCCAGGACGCCCCATAGTGTCCGCTGTGAATTCCCTATGCCAACCGGTCTCGCAGTTTATTGATCTGCTGCTACAGCCGATTGTCAAGGGAACACGGTCCTTTCTGCTGGATACTAACGAATTTATTAGATTGTTGGGGTCTGTTCACGTCCAACCGGGGGATATTTTGGTCACCATGGACGTGAACAGCCTCTACACAATCATTCCTCATATAGAAGGACAGGAGGCAGTTAAAGCACACCTAGTGAATAACCCCCTGTATGAGGGACCTCCTATTGAATTCTTGCTGGCATTGATCAATTTTTGCCTTAGCAAGAATTATTTCAGATTTGAGGACAAATTTTTTCTGCAAATAGCAGGTACAGCCATGGGGTCATCCATGGCCCCCTCATATGCGAACCTATTCATGTCCCACTTTGAGAATCTGCACCTATGGGGAAAATGTGACTCTTCTATCATTTTCTACCGTAGGTTCATAGATTATATTTTTTTGATCTGGAGAGGGGGCATGGATGAACTCCATGGCTGGTTTGATCTGGTATATTTATTAGACATAGTTATTATGGTTGTAACTGTACTGTGTAATGTATATTTATTAGACAGTGTTATTATGAATAACTGTACTGTGTAATTTATATTTATTATACAGTGTTATTATGTGTGTAACTGTACTGTGTAATGTATGTTTATTAGACAGTGTTAATATGAGTGTAACTGTACTGTGTAATGTATATTTATTAGACATAGTTATTATGGTTGTAACTGTACTGTGTAATGTATATTTATTATACAGTGTTAATATGTGTGTAACTGTACGGTGCAATGTATATTTATTAGACAGTGTTAATATGAGTGTAACTGTACTGTGTAATGTATATTTATTAGACAGTATTAATATGAGTGTAACTGTACTGTGTAATGTATTTTTATTAGACAGTGTTAATATAAGTGTAACTGTATTATGCAATGTATTTTTATTAGATAGAGATATTATGGGTGTAACTGTACTGTGTAATGTATATTTATTAGACAGTGTTAATATGAGTGTAACTGTACTGTGTAATGTATATTTATTAGACAGTGTTAATATGAGTGTAACTGTACTGTGTAATGTATATTTATTAGACAGTGTTAATATGTGTGTAACTGTACTGTGTAATATATTTTTATTAGACAGTGTTAATATGAGTGTAACAGTACTATGTAATTCCACAAGTTTCTTTTTGTATAAGTTGTAACATATGGTTCTAATATAAGTTCCTCTCTACAAATGGATATGGGCATATTCTGTTATGTGCTATAACAACATTCTTATTTCCTGTGGGCCCCTTATGCAGATGTGAAGTTAACTACGTTTTTTATATATTTCCTGTGACCTCATGTATGACGTATACATCACTATAAATTCTTTGTGTGTTCTTCAAATAAACGGGACTTTTGTGAAAACACTCAGTTGCATGTGTGTGTGATTTCAGTGGTCACCCCAGGGCCCTGAAGAAAACGTGTGCCGCACCCTTATCAGCCAGAGCAGAGCTAAGGAACAAAAGAAGTGACCCTACAAAACTGTACTGTGTAATGTATATTTATTAGACAGTGTTAATATGAGTGTAACTGTACTATGTAATGTATTTTTATTAGATAGAGATATTATGGGTGTAACTGTACTATGTAATGTATATTTATTAGATAGTGTTAATATGAGTGTAACTGTACTGTGTAATGTATATTTATTAGACAGTATTAATATGAGTGTAACTGTACTGTGTAATGTATTTTTATTAGACAGTGTTAATATAAGTGTAACTGTACTATGTAATGTATTTTTATTAGACAGTGTTAATATGAGTGTAACTGTACTGTGTAATGTATATTTATTAGACAGTATTAATATGAGTGTAACTGTACTGTGTAATGTATTTTTTATTAGACAGTGTTAATATAAGTGTAAGTGATAGAGATATTATGGGTGTAACTGTACTGTGTAATGTATATTTATTAGACAGTGTTAATATGAGTGTAAGTGTACTGTGTAATGTATATTTATTAGACAGTGTTAATATGAGTAACTGTACTGTGTAATGTATATTTATTAGACAGTGTTAATATGAGTGTAAGTGTACTGTGTAATGTATATTTATTAGACAGTGTTAATATGAGTGTAAGTGTACTGTGTAATGTATATTTATTAGACAGTGTTAATATGAGTAACTGTACTGTGTAATGTATATTTATTAGACAGTGTTAATATGAGTGTAAGTGTACTGTGTAATGTATATTTATTAGACAGTGTTAATATGAGTGTAACTGTACTGTGTAATGCATATTTATTAGACATAGTTATTATGGGTGTAACTATACTGTGTAATGTTTATTTATTAGACAATGTTAATTAATATGAGTAACTGTACTGTGTAATGCATATTTATTAGACATAGTTATTATGGGTGTAACTATAGTGTGTAATGTTTATTTATTAGACAATGTTAATTAATATGAGTAACTGTACTGTGTAATGTATTCATTAGAAAGTGTTAATATGTTAATTGAATGTAGTATTTAGAGGATACTAGGAGAAGCTAAAGATATCTTAATATGCTACCTTAGATAGGTGTTAAAGAGATTTAGCCTTATTGAGACTGTGATTGTCTGTACGTATATTTATATAGACTAAAACACAAATTCAATACCTAAGGATTTATAAATGATGACTATAGATTGGTGTGAATATAGATTAGTCTTAATTTAACTGGATATGTTTATATGCAATATTATAAAATTTACCCCAAGCAGAGTAGGCAAAGATTGTTACAAATTTATTTACAAAGATACTTCAAGTTTAGTTTAGCAAATACACTAAAATTCCGCTGCGTAATTGTGGAGACCTTGATTCTCCATATTTATGAAAGCCTACAGACCGCCAAAAGTAGAATTTTGTGACATAACATACGATCCGCCGGTCTCATTCCGACATAGATCGATGCTTACGTCATTACGGATGTTACGAATGCAAATTCGGCACTATCTGACTAATTTTGGAAGTTAACAAATATCCACCAGGTACGCTCACCACCATTCCGGCCCAGCGTACCTGGTTTTCAATCCGCCGCCCTGGAAGCTGCGGATGCCATAGGTATCAATGGGAGTCTGAAAGCAGCAAAAGCTTATGTTCGTTGCTGCCCGATATCCCATTGATTCCTATGGGAGAATAAAGTTATGTTTACACCTAACACCCTAACATGTACCCCGGGTCTAAACACCCCTAATCTGTCACCCCCTACACCGCCGCCACCTACTTTATACTTATTAACCTCTAAACCGCTGCTCCCGGACCCCACCGCAACAAAATAAACTTATTAACCCATGAACTGCCACTCACGGAGCCCACCGCCACCTACATTATGTTATTAACCCCTAATCTGCCGCCCCCTACACCGCCACCACCTACATTACATTTATTAACCCCTAATCTGCCGCCCCCAATGTCGCCGCCACTATTCTAAATGTATTAACACCTAAACCTAAGTCTAACCCTAACCCTAACACCCCCTAACCTAAATATTATTTAAATAAATCTAAATAAAACCTACAGTTATTATCTAAATTATTCCTATTTAAAACTAAATAATTACTTGTAAAATAAACCCTAAGATAGCTACAATATAACTAATAGTTACATTGTATCTATCTTAGGATTTATTTTTATTTTACAGGCAAGTATTTGTATATATTTTAACTAGGTACAATAGTTACTAAATAGTTATTAACTATTTAATAACTACCTAGCTAAAATAAATACAAAGTACCTGTAAAATAAAACCTAACCTAAGTTACAATCGCACCTAACACTACACTATAATTAAATTATTTCCCTAAATTAAATACAATTAAATACAATTAAATTAAATTATCTAAAGTACAAAAAAAACCCACTAAATTACAGAAAATAATAAACAAATTACAAGATTTTTAAACTAATTACCCCTAATCTAATCCCCCTAACAAAATAAAAAAGCCCCCCTCCAAAATAAAAAAACCCTAGCCTAAACTAAACTACCAATAGCCCTTAAAATTGCTTTTTGCAGGGCATTGCCCCAAAGTAATCAGCTCTTTTACCTGAAAAAAATAATTACAAACAATCCCCCAACAGTAAAACCCACCAACCACACAACCAACCCCCCCAAATAAAATACTAACTAAAAGAAACCTAAGCTCCCCATTGCCCTGAAAAGGGCATTTGGATGGGCATTGCCCTTAAACGGGCAGTTAGCTCTTTTGCAGGCCCAAAGCCCTAACCTAAAAATAAAACCCACCCAATACACCCTTAAAAAAACCTAACACTAACCCCCTGAAGATCGACTTACTGGGAGACGTCTTCATCCAAGCTGGGAAGAAGTGGTCCTCCAGACGGGCAGAAGTCTTCATCAAAGCCGGGCAGAAGTGGTCCTCCAGATGGGCAGAAGTCTTCATCCAGACGGCATTTTCTATCTTCAACTATCTGGCGCAGAGCGGGTCCATCTTCAAAACATCTGATGCGGAGCATCCTCCTCGGCCGACGACTACCCGACGAATGAAGGTTCCAATAAGTTATGTCATCCAAGATGGCGTCCCTTAGATTCCGATTGGCTGATAGAATTCTATCAGCCAATCGGAATTAAGGTAGAAAAAATCCTATTGGCTGATGCAATCAACAGCCAATAGGATTGAGCTCGCATTCTATTGGCTGTTCCAATCAGCCAATAGGATTGAAGTTCAATCCTATTGGCTGATTGCATCAGCCAATAGGATTTTTTCTACCTTAATTCCGATTGGCTGATAGAATTCTATCAGCCAATCGGAATCTAAGGGACGCCATCTTGGATGACATAACTTATTGGAACCTTCATTCGTCGGGTAGTCGTCGGCCGAGGAGGATGCTCCGCGTCGGATGTCTTGAAGATGGACCCGCTCCGTGCCGGATGGATGAAGATAGAAGATGCCGTCTGGATGAAGACTTCTGCCGTCTGGACGACCATTTTTACCCGGCTTGGATGAAGACTTCTGCCTGTCTGGAGGACCACTTCTGCCCGGCTTGTAAGAAGACGTCTCCCAGTAAGTCGATCTTCAGGGGGTTAGTGTTAGGTTTTTTTAAGGGTGTATTGGGTGGATTTAATTTTTAGGTTAAGGCTTTGGGCCTGCAAAAGAGCCAACTGCCCTTTAAAGGGCAATGCCCATCTAAATGCCCTTTTCAGAGCAATGGGGAGCTTAGTTTTTTTTAGTTAGTATTTTTTTTGAGAGGTTGGTTGCGTGGGTGGTGGGTTTTACTGTTGGGGGGGTTGTTTGTATTTTTTTTTACAGGTAAAAGAGCTGATTACTTTGGGGCAATGCCCTGGAAAAGGCCCTTTCTCCTACATTGGTGTATCCGGTCCACGGCTTCATCCTTACTTGTGGGATATTCTCAATCCCTACAGGAAGTGGCAAAGAGAGCACACAGCAAAGCTGTCCATATAGCTCCCCTCAGGCTCCACCCCCCCAGTAATTCTCTTTGCCGCTCTAACTAGTAGCATCTCCCCGGGGGTGGTAAAGAGTATGTGGTGTTAGTTGTAGTTTTTTATTTCTTCTATCAAGAGTTTGTTATTTTAAAATAGTGCCGGCTTGTACTATTCACTCTGCAGCAGAAAGTGAAGAAGATTTCTGCTAAGAGGACTATGATTTTAGCACCAGTAACTAAAATCCATTGCTGTTCCCACGCAGGACTGTTGAAACCAGATAACATCAGTTGGGGGGAACAGTTTGCAGGCTTAACTGCTTCAGGTATGATCAGTCATTTTTCTAACAAGACCCAGTAATGCTAGAAGACTGTCAGAAATTCCCTCTGGGATAGGTAAGCCATTGTTATTAGATTCAGCAATAAAAGGATGGCTTATTTTAAGGGCTTATGCTGGTTAACACTATTGTGGGCTAATCGATTGCTTTTTAGCAAGTTTTCAACTTAAATAGTTGTTCCTTCTCTGTGTCCTAACCCAGCTTCTAACAAGGAACGTCTGTTACACAATCTCGATGTGGTTCGTGCTTTGAAGTTTTATCTAAAAGCAACTAAAGATTTCAGACAAACTTCGTCCTTGTTTGTTGTCTATTCTGGTAAGAGGAGAGGTCAAAAGGCGACTGCGACTCTCTGTCTTTCTGGCTGAAAAGCATCATCCGGTTGGCTTATGAGACTGCTGGAAGGCAGCCTCCTGAACGAATTACAGCTCACTCTACTAGAGCTGTGGCTTCCACTTGGGCTTTCAAGAATGAGGCTTCTGTTGAACAGATCTGTAAGGCAGCGACTTTGTCTTCACTGCATACATTTGCCAAATTTTACAAATTCGATACTTTTGCTTCTTCGGAGGCTATTTTTGGGAGAAAGGTTTTGCAAGCAGTGGTGCCTTCTGTTTAGGTTACCTGACTTGTTCCCTCCCTTCATCCGTGTCCTAAAGCTTTGGTATTGGTTCCCACAAGTAAGGATGAAGCTGTGGACCGGATACACCAATGTAGGAGAAAACAGAATTTATGTTTACCTGATAAATTTCTTTCTCCTACGGTGTATCCGGTCCACGGCCCACCCTGGCATTTTAGTCAGGTTCAAATTTATTTTTATAAACTACAGTCACCACTGCACCCTATGGTTCTCCTTTTTCTCCTAACCGTCGGTCAAATGACTGGGGGGGCGGAGCCTGAGGGGAGCTATATGGACAGTTTTGCTGTGTGCTCTCTTTGCCACTTCCTGTAGGGATTGAGAATATCCCACAAGTAAGGATGAAGCCGTGGACCAGATACACCGTAGGAGAAAGAAATTTATCAGGTAAACATAAATTCTGTTTTTAAGGGCTATTGGTAGTTTAGTTTAGGCTAGGGTTTTTTTAATTTTGGGGGGCTTTTTATTTTGATAGGGCTATTAGATTAGGTGTAATCAGTCTAAATTTCTGTAATTTGTTTATTATTTTCTGTAATTTAGTGTTTTGTTTTGTACTTTAGATAATTGTATATAATTTAGTTAATTGTTTTTAATTTATTTAATTGTATTTAATTGTAGTCTAGTGTTAGGTGTAATTGTAACTTAGGTTAGGTTTTATTTTACAGGTACTTTTGTATTTATTTAGTATTTTAATAGTTAATAACTATTGAATAACTATTCTACCTAGTTAAAATAAATACAAACTTGCCTGTAAAATAAAAATAAACCCTAAGCTAAATACAATGTTAACTAATTATATAACTATTAGTTATATTGTAGCTATCTTAGGGTTTATTTTACAGGTATTTAGTTTTAAATATTTAGTTTTAAATAGGAATAATGTAGTTAATGATAGTAATTTTATTTATATTTATTTAAATTAGATTTAAGTTAGGTAGAGTTAGGGTTTGACTTAGGTTTAGGGGTTAATTAATTTAATATATTGGCGGTGACGTTGGGGACGGCATATTATGGGTTAATAAGTGTTATGTAGGTGGCGGCGGTTTAGGGGGTGGCAGATTAGGGGTTAATAAGTAGAATGTAGGTGACGGTGGGCTCCGGGAGCGGCGGTTTAGGGGTTAATAACTTTATTTAGTTGCGGCGGGGTCAAGGAGCGGCGGTATAGGGGTTAAACAGTTTAGTATAGTGTGGGTGTTTAGTGACAGTATACCAATAAAGCTGGGAAAAAGACAAAGAGCAGCGAGATCGATGACTGTTAGTTAACAACAGTCCGCTTCTCATCGCCCCGTACTTGGTGCGCGGCTATTTGAAAGCTTTTTTGGTAACTTTGGAGAATGTATTCAGGTTCGCGGCAGCGATGTCAGGCGATCTTAGGCGAGCGTATTGGTGCCGGCGAATGCAAGTAAGTTGACAGGTTGATAAGTAGGGGCCTCTGTATACATTCACAATAGTAAAATGTGGGACGTCTCGCATACAAATAGGACCACTCCTAAAGAATGGCATATAAAAATATAAAAATACTCTCAAACAAGCAAACATAAATTCCAACTGATCAGGGGTCATATAGCAGATAAAATAAAAGTATAAACTCCATATTAACCAATCTGGATAAGTGGATACCCTATGTTAGTAAAGCCAGCTATATAAATAACATATACCATTAACTAATTAAAAAAATATGTATTCAGAGGTTATGAACCGCATACCACCATAGGAAAAATTATATATTATTGAGACATTTTAGAACTCATCCACTTCTGATTAGATATATCTTTAAGACGTACTGGTAGAAGTTAGTATTGCAGGACATAAACACACTTATGGCACCACTTTGAAGAGCCAAGTAAAAGCAATCGGCTAGATTACGAGTCTTGCGTTAGCCTTAAAAAGCAGCGTTGAGAGGTCCCAACGCTGCTTTTTAACGCCCGCTGGTATTACGAGTCTTGAAATGACAGGCTCACCGCTCACTTTTTTGGTCAGACTCGAAAATACCGCAAATCCACTTACGTCAATTGCGTATCCTATATTTTCAATGGGACTTGAATAACGCCGGTATTACGAGTCTAACCAAAAGTGAGCGCTACAGCCTCTCTCCTGTCAAGACTGATACCGCATTTAAAAGTCAGTAGTTAAGAGTTTTATGGGCTAACGCCGTAGTATAAACCACTTAACTAAAGTGCTAAAAAGTACACTAACACCCATAAACTACCTATTAACTCCTAACCTGAGGCCCCCCCCCCCACATCGCAAACACTAAAAAATATTTTTTAACCCCTAATCTACCAAACCGCCACTATAAAAATATATTAACCCCTGAACCGCCGCCCTCCCACATCGCAAACACTAGTTAAATTGTATTAATCCCTAATCTGCCGTCCCTAACATCGCCGACACCTACCTACATTTATTAACCCCTAATCTGCCGCCCCCAACGTCGCCACAACTATATTAAATGTATTAACCCCTAAATCTAAGTCTAACCCTAACCCTAACACCCCCTAACTTAAATATTTAAATATATCTAAATAAAATTACTACAATTCACTAAATTTATTTAAAACTAAATACTTACCTATAAAATAAACCCTAAGATAGCTACAATATAACTAATAGTTACATTGTAGCTAACTAACGGCTAGATTTGGAGTTTGGCGGTAGCCGTGAAAACCAGCGTTAGAGGCTCCTAACGCTGGTTTTAGGCTACCGCCGGTATTTGGAGTCAGTGATTAAAGGGTCTAACGCTCACTTTTCAGCCGCGACTTTTCCATACCGCAGATCCCCTTACGTCAATTGCGTATCCTATCTTTTCCATGGGATCTTTCTAACGCCGGTATTTAGAGTCGTTTCTGAAGTGAGTGTTAGAGCTCTAACGACAAAACTCCAGCCGCCGGAAAAAAGCAGGAGTTAAGAGCTTTCTGGGCTAACGCCGGTTCATAAAGCTCTTAACTACTGTACCCTAAAGTACACTAACACCCATAAACTACCTA
Source organism: Bombina bombina (assembly GCF_027579735.1). Classification (NCBI taxonomy): domain Eukaryota; kingdom Metazoa; phylum Chordata; class Amphibia; order Anura; family Bombinatoridae; genus Bombina; species Bombina bombina. The sequence goes on along the minus strand of NC_069501.1, from coordinate 1,281,045,477 downwards.
TGTACCCCTAAACCGAGGTCCCCCCACATCGCCGCCACTCGATTAAATTTTTTAACCCCTAATCTGCCGACCGCCACCTACGTTATACTTATGTACCCCTAATCTGCTGCCCCTAACACCGCCGACCCCTATATTATATTTATTAACCCCTAATCTGCCCCCCACAACGTCGCCGCCAGCTACTTACAATAATTAACCCCTAATCTGCCGACCGCAAAGCGCCGCCACCTACGTTATCCTTATGTACCCTAATCTGCTGCCCCTAACACCGCCGTGTTAGGTACAATAGGGGCAGCAGATTAGGGGTACATAGGGATAACGTAGGTAGCGGCGGTTTACGGAGCGGAAGATTAGGGGTTAATAATATAATGCAGGGGTCAGCGATAGCGGGGGCGGCAGATTAAGGGTTAATAAGTGTAAGGTTAGGGGTGTTTAGACTCGGGGTACATGTTAGAGTGTTAGGTGCAGACGTAGGAAGTGTTTCCCCATAGCAAACAATGGGGCTGCGTTAGGAGCTGAACGCTGCTTTTTTGCAGGTGTTAGGTTTTTTTTCAGCTCAAACAGCCCCATTGTTTCCTATGGGGGAATCGTGCACGAGCACGTTTTTGAGGCTGGACGCGTCCGTAAGCAACTCTGGTATCGAGAGTTGCATTTGCGGTAAAAATGCTCTACGCTCCTTTTTTGGAGCCTAACGCAGCATTTTTTGGAACTCTCGATACCAGAGTTAATTTTATGGTGCGGCCAGAAAAAAGCCCGCGGAGCGTTAACAGCCCTTTTACCGCCAAACTCCAAATCTAGGCCTTAGGGTTTATTTATATTTTACAGGCAACTTTATATTTATTTTAACTAGGTAGAATAGTTATTAAAGTTATTAACTATTTAATAGCTACCTAGTTAAAATAAATTCACATTTACCTGTAAAATAAATCCTAACCTAAGTTACAATTACACCTAACACTACACTATAATTAAATTAATTATCTAAATTAAATACAATTAAATACAATTTAAAAAAATTATCTAAAGTACGAACCCCCCCCCACTAAATTACAGAAAATAATAAAATAATTACAAGTTTTTTAAACTAATTACACCTAATCTAATCCCCCTAATAAAATAAAAAAGCCCCCCAAAATAATAAAAAGCCCTACCCTATACTAAATTACAAATAGCCCTTAAAAGGGCCTTTTGCGGGGCATTGCCTCAAAGTAATCAGCTCTTTTACCTGTAAAAAAAAGTACAGTATCCCCCCAACATTAAAACCCAAGACCCACACACCCAACCCTACTCTAAAACCCACCCAATACTCCCTTAATAAAACCTAACACTAACCCCTAAAAAAACTTGTAATCATTTTATTATTTTCTGTAATTTAGTGTTTGCTTTTATTCGTACTTTAGATAATTTTTTAAAATTGTATTTAATTGTATTTAGTTTAGGTAATTAATTTAATTATAGTGTAGTGTTAGGTGTAGATATTAAATAGTTAATAACTATTTAATAACTATTCTACCTAGTTAAAATAAATACAAACTTGCCTGTTAAATAAAAATAAACCCTAAGCTAGACACAATGTAACTATTAGTTATATTGTAGCTATCTTAGGGTTTATTTTATAGGTAAGTATTTAGTTTTAAATAGGAATTATTTCGTTAATGATAGTAATATTTATTAAGATATATTTAAATTATATTTAAGTTAGGGGGTGTTTTTTTTTTAATTGATTGATGGTCTGATGGTATTTGTACATATCTACTCTCTACACTTAAATGTTATTTATTGGACCCATAGGCTACAAATATTTACAGTGGATAGTTAACGTATTTCTTATCTAATTTAGTACCCCACAAGAAGTTTTACGCATACATTAGAGCGGGACTATAACAACTTACTTTGTTTGCGCTGATGTATGTTGTTCAACATAACATAATATGTTTAAAGGTGACCATTGGATTTATCTATTGTGTATATATATATATATGTTATCAATTCATTTCTTATATATCTGTATTTTATATGTGGTTACATTAATTCTTATTTAATCATTTGTTAAAATCTACGCCAAATGTTTATAGATAAGTGCTATATGTAATTTACCCTAGATATCGAATTGTTATCTATAGGTCTACTTATCCCATATGTTTTTATCATTTGCATTTACTCTGGCATGTTGCCAATATTTCCATTACTTAATTACTTATGTAAATCGGTTTCGGACTGACTATGCACATGTCATTTTGCAGCTGTGAAAAATATTATGGACATACGTTTATTCATATATATTTTGAAATATTGTATATTAAGTTTTTTAAAATGGGATCAATTTCAGTACCTATATATTCATTTGGGATTTTGTGTCAATTTGTTGTTATTTATGTGCTGCTGTTTTATCTATTTATATTATGTCGTATGGGTTTATGTATATTTTACTCATTCTTGTAATCGCAGCCCTTTGCCTGTCCCACACCTTCTATTTGGTTTACAATTTATGTTGATTGAATCTCCTAATAGGCGCATCTTGTCACGCCTACTAAATCTGGGAGGTGTGTGAGCGAGTTCCGGTCTGTGACTGGTTTAGGATTGTTTTAAGTAGAGCAGGTTTTCAATTGTTATTAACAGCCTGATGAACTGACCTGTAAGGTTGAGAAACGCGTTGCTGTACCCTCTTGTTTATTTTAAATTACATTCTTTGGTCCTAATAAATTGTTGGCCTTTGAATTACTACCTGCTCTACGTTTGTGGCATCTGTTGTTTGGCTAATCGAACTGTCACTCATATCATGCCGGATTATTAGCACTGCAATTGGTTACTCCTTGGACGGCTCCCTCTGTGATGTCAGATCCTCTGTTATTGCCGATTGGTCACTGCCATTCACTTGAAGGATCCTGTACTAACGTCTTTCGGGCGACTAAAGGTCCCGTCCTGCTGTGTCATGCTCTCTACGTGAGTATCCCCCTGTAGAGGGTGTCCGTGACTTTCTTGTTATCCACCTGTCCAAACGATATTGTCCCATGAGGCGCCTCTATTTTCTGTGTTCACAGGTTCTCTGCATTGTTCTTATACCCAAGAGTGCTGCCTGATCCTCATCGACTTCTGTTGTTCCTGGTTCATATTCTACTTGCGCACCTCCTTTAGAGTGTTCTTGCTCTATTCCTTTCCAACTTTCAAAATGGTGACTATAAGGACTATTCTGCCTTTTGTTCAGCAAGAGCATTATATGTCCACAATAGACTTACAGAATGCATATCTTCATATTCCGATTCATCCAGATCATTATAAGTTTCTGAGATTCTCTTTTCTAGACAAGCATTTCCAATTTGTTGCTCTTCTATTTGGCCTAGCATCAACTCCTAGAATCTTTTTAAAGATTCTTGGTGCCCTACTCTCTGTAATCAGAGAATTGGGTATTGCAGTGTTTCCTTATTTGGACGATATCTTGGTACTAGCTCAGTCTTTACATTCTGCAGAATCTCACACGAATCAACTAGTGTTGTTTCTTCAAAGACATGGTTGGAGGATCAATTTAGCAAAAAGTTCCTTGATTCCTCAGACAAGGTTCACCTTTTTAGGTTTCCACATAGATTCAGTGTCCATGACTCTGTCTCTAACAGACAAGAGACGAATAAAATTGGTTTCAGCTTTTCGGAACCTTCAGTCTCAATCATTCCCTTCAGTAGCTATGTGCATGGAAGTTTTAGGTCTCATGACTGCAGCATCAGACGCGATCCCCTTTGCTCATTTTCATATGATACCTCTCCAGCTTTGTATGCTGAACCAATGGTGCAGGGGTTATACAAAGATATCACAATTAATATCCTTAAATCCCAATGTTCGACTCTCTCTGACTTGGTGGTTAGATCACCATCGTATAGTTCAAGGGGCCTTTTTTGTTCGTCCAACCTGGACTGTGATCACAACAGATGCGAGTCTTTCATGTCGGGGAGCTGTCTGTGGATCTCTGACAGCACAAGGGGTTTGGAAATCTCAAGAGACGAGGTTGCCAATCAATATTTTAGAACTCCGTGCTATTTTCAGGGCTCTTCAGGTTTGGTCTTTATTGAAGAGAGAACCGTTCATTTGTTTTCAGACAGAAAATATCACAACTGTGGCATATGTCAATCATCAGGGTGGGAATCACAGTCCCCAAGCTATGAAAGAAGTTGGATGGAATACAGCTCCTGTCTAATTTCTGCGGTTCATATCTCATGTATAGACAATTTGGAAGCGGATTATCTCAGCCATCAGACTTTACATCCAGGGGAGTGGTCGCTCCATCCAGATGTGTTTTCTCAGATTATTCAGATGTGGGGTTTTCCAGAAATAGATCTGATGGCTTCTCATCTAAACAAGAAACTACACAGCTACCTGTCCAGGTCCAATGGATGCGTTAGCAGTTCCTTGGTGTTACCAACCTGCTTATATCTTCCCGCCTCTGGTTCTTCTTCCAAGAGTGAATTCTAAGATCATCATGCAACAATCGTTTGGGTTGCTGGTAGCTCCAGCATGGCCTCACAGGTTTTGATATGCAGATCTTGTTCGGATGTCCAGTTGCCAACCTTGGCCACTTCCATTAAGGCCAGACCTTCTATCTCAAGGTCTGTTTTTCCATCAGGATCTCAAATCATTAAATTAAATGTATGGAAATTGAACGCCTAGTGCTTAGTCATAGAGGTTTCTCTGACTCAGGGATTAAAACTATGTTACAGGCTTGTAAATCTCTTTTTAGAAGATTTATTATCGAGTTTTGAAGACTTATATTTCATGGTATTCTCATAAATTCTCCTGGCATTCTTTTAGAATTCCTAGAAATGTACAGTTTCTTCAGGATGGTTTGGATAAGGTTTTGTCTGCAAGTTCATTGAAGGGACAAATCTCTGCTCTTTCTGTTTATTTCACAGATAGATTGCTAAGCTTCCTGATATTCATTGTGTTGTAAAGACTTTGGTCCGTATCAAGCCTGTCATTAAATCAATCTCTCAATTTGGTTTTGAAGTCTTTATAGGCTCCTCCGTTTGAGCCTATGCATTCTTTGGACATTAAACTACTTTCTTGGAAAGTGTTGTTCCTTTTGGCCATCTCTTCTGCTAGAAAAGTTTCCGAATTATCTGCTATTTTTTTTTTAATCTCCTTTTCTGATTTTCCATCAGGATAAGGCAGTTTTGAGGACTTCATTTAAATTTCTACCTAAGGTTGTGAATTCTAACAACATTAATAGAGAAATTGTTGTCCCTTCTTTGTGTCCTAATCCTAAGAATTCTTTGGAGAGATCCTTATATTCTTTGGATGTGGTTAGAGATTTGAAATATTGTGTTGAAGCTACTAAAGATTTCAGGAAGTCTTCTAGTCTATTTGTTATTTTTTCTGGTTCTAGGAAAGGTCAGAAGGCTTCTGCCTTTTCCTTGGCATCTTGGTAAAAGCTTTTGATTCCTCAGGCTTATTTGGAGTCGGGTCAGGCCCCGCCTCAGAGAATTACAGCTCATTCTACTAGATCAGCCTCCACTTCGTGGGTTTTTAAGAATGAAGCTTCAGTTGATCAGATTTGCAAAGCAGCAACTTGGTCTTCTTTGCATACATTTACTAAATTCTACCGTTTTGATGTATTTGCTTCTTCGGAAGCAGTTTTTGGTAGAAAAGTTTTTCAGGCAGCTGTTTCAGTTTAATTCCTCTGCTTATGTTTAAATTTTTTCTTTTCATTATGAAAATAAACTTATAATTTGGGTTGTGGATTAATTTTTTTCAGCGGATAATTGCTATTATTATTTTATCCCTCCCTCTCTAGTGACTCTTCTGTGGAGATCCACATTTTGGGTATTACTACCTCATACGCCACTATCTCATGGACTATTGCCAATTACATGAAAGAAAACATAATTTACGTAAGAACTTACCTCATAAATTCATTTCTTTCATATTGGCAAGAGTCCATGAGACGCACCCTTTTTATGGTGGTTATGATTTTTTGTATAAAGCACAATTATTTCCAAATTCCTTTATTAATGCTTTTTACTCCTTTCTTTATCACCCCACTACTTGGCTATTCGCTAAACTGAATTGTGTGGTGAGGGGTGTATTTATAGGCATTTTGAGGTTTGGGAAACTTTGCCCCTCCTGGTAGGATTGTATATCACATACATCACAAGCTCATGGACTCTTGCCAATATGAAAGAAATTAAGTTATCAGGTAAGTTCTTACATAAATTATGTTATTGCCCCCACTCGCCGCTCTACCCGTTTGGCCTGCTTTTCTTCTCCCCCACCTGCACAGCCACCAACTCCCCAGGCCCCTGACTCCCCAGCTCTGCAGGCTCCACCAGAGTGGCAACCAAGTCCCTACCTTGCCCCATCCCTCCCCATCAACACCTTTACTCTAATCCCAATCCCCACCTTTAATGTGTAAATCTTCTACAGTATATAGCATATTTAATTATAATAATGATTTGTATTTTAATTATTACAATGTCTCTTTGCTCTCTTTTTATTATGTTCTGTAATTATTATTAATTTGTATTATTTATTTTTGTTTAGGTTGACATGGTTAACGCTAGAGGCTCTAGCGTGTATTGAGCAGACCATGCTGAGCTCCAATCAGTTGCTCGGAAGGATGCATGAGACCATGCGTATCCAGCTGCGGCTTCATCGCTTGACTCTAGAACGAATCATGCATTTAGCGGCATTGCATGAAGCCGCACCTAGAGATGCGCAGGACAATGAAGGTGATGCTGATGCCCCATAAGTGGAGGATCCGGAGATGGCCCGAGGGAGAATGAATAAATCCTCCATCCACATGTTATTTGTTTATCTAATCTGTTGCCATTTGGCCTATTTTGTGTTTCTTGTTGTGCCTGTTGCACTATTTCACCTTGTCAGATTTTAATTAAGGGGCCCTATTGGCCTTTGTTTGCCCTTGTCAACTCCCTCCAAGGACTGTGATGCACTATGTCACCTTGACAGATGGCTCCAATGGGGTTGTGTTGGCCTTTGTTTTGCCTTGTCAACTCCCTCCAAGGACTGTGATGTACTATGTCACTTTGTCAGATGTCTCCAAAGGGGCTGTGTTGGCCTTTGTTTTGCCTTGTCAATTCCCTCCAAGGACTGTGATGCACTATGTCACCTTTTCAGATGGCTCCAATAAGGCTGTGTTGGCCTTTGTTTTGCCTTATCAACTCCCTCCAAGGACTGTGATGCACTATGTCACCATATTAGATGGCTCCAATGGGACTGTGTTGGTCTTTGTTTTGCCTTGTCAACTCCCTCCAAGGACTGTGATGCACTATGTCACCTTGTCAGATGGCTCCAATAGGGCTGTGTTGGCCTTTGTTTTGCCTTGTCAACTCCCTCCAAAGACTGTGATGCACTATGTCACCTTTTCAGATGGCTCCAATGAGGCTGTGTTGGCCTTTGTTTTGCCTTATCAACTCCCTCCAAGGACTGTGATGCACTATGTCACCATATTAGATGGCTCCAATGGGACTGTGTTGGCCTTTGTTTTGCCTTGTCAACTCCCTCCAAGGACTGTGATGCACTATGTCACCTTGTCAGATGGCTCCAATGGGACTGTGTTGGCCTTTTTTTTGCCTTGTCAACTCCCTCCAAAGACTGTGATGCACTATGTCACCTTGTCAGATGTCTCCATAGGGGCTGTGTTGACCTTTGTTTTGCCTTGTCAACTCCCTCCAAGGACTGTGATGCACTATGTAACCTTGTCAGATGGCTCCAATGGGACTGTGTTGGCCTTTGTTTTGCCTTGTCAACTCCCTCCAAGGACTGTGATACACTATGTAACCTTGTCAGATGGCTCCAATGGGGCTGCTTTCTCATTATGACTTGTTTTAAAGTTATTTTATTTCTTTATGTTTTATGACATTCCTATATCATATTTATCATAATTAAAAGAATGTCATTAATATGTTATTTTTCTTCTTTATTTATTTATGTCATTTATTAAAAACTATATTTTATGTTGTTAATCCTTAAAGGGACATGAAACCAAAAAATGGTCTTTCATGATTCAGATATATAATATAATTTTTATAAACTTTCATATTTACATCTATTATTTAATTTGCTTAATTTTCTTGACATACTTTGCAGAAAGATTTATCATTGCAAGATCATGAGTAGCAGAGAACCTAGTTTTGAGATGTTGATTGTTGGTTGCATATATATATTGGTTGTTATTGGCTTATCCATGTGTTCATTTAGAAACCATTAGTGAATTGATGCACCTTTAACAAATGATACCAATATTATTAAACAAATGAGATAATCAATGTAAATTATGAAGTTGATGGAATTAGTATCCTCTCTGTGAATCCTAAACTTAATTGTTTGTATTTCATGTCCCTTTAAGTGATGCTGACCACAATTCTTAATTTATTGATATGCATTTCTAATGTATTTATTTACTTTTTACATCAACATAGACATATAATATGTTTAAAACAGACTATTAGTTGAATGTTGACAGCACATGTATTCAAATTTCACTTACATCATATTGTAGTAGTATAACAAAAGAAATCAATGTGTGTAATGCACATATTTTAGATGATTAATATCTTTCTATTATTATTGATTATCTTTAATTATCCAACAATATATTGCTATAGGTAGGCTGACCATATTTCCGCTTGAATTAGTGAGACACATATGATAAATACATGTCATTGTTCTTATTGCAAAAAAATCTTTAAACAGATCTGAAAACATCCCTTACATATGTATTTCTCATGTGTCCCTTTGTTAAGCGGAAAGATGGACACCAGAGTTATAGGTAACATATAATGTATAACCAATCCACATTTTCATAATGTATCTCGTAGCATTCTTTTTCAGTTAAAGGGACATGAAACACAATAATCTATTTTATCATTTAGGTATAACATTCTTTTTTAAACCAATTTAAAATGTACTTCTATTATCAAATTAGCTTCAGTCTCTTTGTATCATGTTTTTAAGGAGCAGCAGTGCACTAATGGTTTCTAAATGAACACATAGGTGAACTAATGACAGTCGGTATATATATGCAGCCACCAATCAGCAATTAGAACCTAGGTTATTTGCTGCTCTTGAGATTAACTTGAAACACATTTCATCACAAGATAACAAGAGAAAGAAGCACATTTAAATAATTTAATTAAATTTTAAAGGTAGTTAAAATTGCAATCTCTTACATAATCGTGAAAAATAAAATGTGTGTTTCATGTCCCTTTAAACCCTGCTGCTTCATAAATAGTTCATAATCCTCCTATTCTAATGAAATATATCCTTATTACCAACAATGGATTATATTTCACATATCACAGTATTACGTTATCTAGCGATACATTATGTGAAGCTGTGCATTACATGAAACAAACACGCTTTATAGATAACAATATAGCACATACTAGTTTTTAAAATATAAATACGTTTCTTATTGACATGCAAAACTGTAAAATCCGTCCTTGGATTGGATTACTTTTTTTGCGATCTCGGATGCACCATGTTGCTTAAGACTTCACATGCAAAGGTGTTAAATCCATCCGTAGATTGGATTACATTTTTACGTGATCTCGGATGCACCATGTTGCTTAAGACGTCACATGCAAAGGTGTAAAATCCGTCCTTGGATTGGATTACGTATTTACGCGATCTCGGATGCGCCATGTTGCTTAAGACATCACATGCCAAAGGTGTTAAATCCGTCTGATTGGATTACGTTCTCCCATAATAATTGGTTTTCCACGTAACCCATGTTTATGAATGAGAACACAAGTTTAAAACCATGACTTTCTTGGATTATGGATTGTGTCAATCATGTACATTGTTGAACCATAGCTGATAAAGAACACAAAAATATCTTTTGATGGCTGTCTCGTTGAAGAAACGAATGAAGGCAATATGCTTTTCATGCAGAATAAATTTTGAGGCAAGTGCAAATCCATGAATATACTCCATCTTGTTTAATATGTTTGTCAACAATATTTTAAATTTATAAAATAATTAATGTGTTGTGTTGAATTTTCTACATATATAATTCCTAAAGATGCGCTTTTGTATTTGAATAAAATAATCAATATGCATTGACCTTTATCATATGATAAATATATGAGATGTCTACTTATTCTAGATGTTATGTCATTTTTCTTAATGTAAATGCTCAGTATCACGTCATGTATGGCTTCCATATTGTTGATCTCCAAATATAGTATTGTGCGCATATAAAATAAAATGTTTTGTTTTTTAATTTAAAATAAATTTTTAACCCGGTTTGCAATTATCTTCTATTCTCAAATGTGCTTCAGTCTCTTGGTATAATGTGTTGAATGAGCATCAATACACTGCTATATTTAAAGTAAACACATGGGTGAGTCAATGACAATCGGTAGGTATATACAGCCACCAATCAGCAGAGCAGTCCTAGATAAACCTTTCTCCAAAGGATAACAATATAACGAGTCAAAGAATGTAAGTTTAAAATGTTAGACTCTCTCAAAATCATGTAAGCGAATATTCTGCTTTCAGACACCTTCTAAATGAAATGTCTTTCTTAAAAAATTCAAACACTATAATGTAACTTTAAAAAAATAGACTTTATTTAACACGTCAAGAGAAATATGGCATACAGGCTTAGAGGCCCATTTATCAAGCTCCATATGGAGCTTGAAGGGCAGTTTTTCTGGCGAGTCGGAAGACTCGCCTGAAACAGCAGTTATGAAGCAGCGGTCTAAAGACTGCTGCTCCATAACCCTGTCCACCTGCTCTAATGAGGCAGACAGAAATCGCTGCAACTCAACTCAATCGAATACGATCAGGTTGATTGACACCTCCCTGCTGGCGGCCGATTGGCCGCGAGTCAGCAGGGTGCGGCGTTGCACCAGCAGCTCTTGTGAGCAGCTGGTGCAATGCTGAATACGGAGAGCGTATTGCTCTCCACATTCAGCGAGGTCTTGCGGACCTAAACCGCACTGTCGGATAAGGTCCGCAAGACCTTTCATAAATAGGCCTCTTAGTATCAAATTCAAATTTGTTTTAACAAGTATGTGTAGATATACCAACAAGCCCTAAGGATTAGTATATGTTAGCATGTGTTCTTGTTTAAAGGGACAGTCAAGTCAAGCCATACATTAATGATTTAAATATGAAACACAATTTTCTTCTAATTTCTATAAAACTTTTATCCCCAGTTTATCTTTGTTCTCTTGGTGTTCTTAGTTGAAATCTAAACCTAAGAGGTTCATCTGCTCATTTCTTAGACCTTAAAGTTTGCCTCTAATCTGAATGCATTTTGACCACTAGAGGGCATTAGTTAATGTGTTTCATATAGAAAACATTGAGCTCATGCAGTGTAGTTACCCTGGAGTGATCACTGATTGGCTGGAATGCAGGTCTGTCAAAAGAACAGAAATAAGGAGTCATTTTTCAGAGGCATATATACAAGGTTAATCACAGAAGTAAAACATGTATTTCTATAACAGTCTTGTTATTCAAAACTTTATAATGCGTAATAAAGGTTTTTCATTGTAACCAACAATTATTCATGTTATGACTGTCCCTTTAAGCTGTGTTGTTGGTATCAAAACATTGATACACTATCATGTATAATTGTAATGGTCATTTTGTTTGAGATTAGGAGAACAGTTTGGACATCACATCACAAAAAACAACCAATGTAATCAACAAGGACAGCATGTGATGATGTGGTCTCAACACACTTGTAAAACACACTCTGCAAACAATCTGCCTCCATTCACCCGGTCCCATAGAAGCCTATTAAATACAGTGCTCCGCAAGTGTAAGAAGATCACATCATCACATACCTATCCTTTACACATTAAATAAATAAAAATATATTAAAAAATTACTTCCTCTTCCTTCCCCTCTTCCCACGAGACTGAGGCTAAGGCGGGCAACTGCCCACTCCGACGAATTCTCATAGTAGATGGTTGGGGAATAGGGGGAGGAGGAGTAATGTGAGTAGTTAAGGGATCACCAGGCAGAGGAGGAGATTGAGGCAGAGGAGAAGATGGAGGAGGCCCAGGAGCAGATGGGGCAAGAGCATATGGTGCATTTGGCACGTCCCTGAGGACCTGCAAGATATTATTAAGAGCATTCAAACTATCTTTTTGTCCTTCGCGAATTTTATTCAGTACTCCTGTCAAGTCACTCTGTATTACACCTATTCCCTCTGGGAGGCACGCATCTCCTTGCGGAAATCATTTAAGATCTGCACCTCTGGTATCTCTGGTGGGATGTTCTCCTGAGGAGCTGCTGCACAGCGGGCTGCTGGTGCATGAGGGGCTGCTGGTGGACGAGGGACTGCTGGTGCATGAGGGGCTGCTGGTCGACGAGGGGCTACTGGTGGACGAGGGGCTGCTGCAGGGATCTCTTCTGCAGTGGGGGCTTCTTCAGGGGATGATGGTACAGGGATGTCTTCCATGTCTTCCCGAGGTGGCGAGTCATCTGCACCACTCTCATGCCTGGGTGAAGGAGGAGCCTGTGGGTGCTGTGCTTCCTCCTCCCCGGCCTCAGACTCTGTATATTGTAAAAACAAATACATTGAGATATTAGCACAGTTCAAAATAAAGATGTAAATGTTCTATTTGAAAGTCTATTAATGAGGCTGCCTTCGTAATTCTATTGGAAGCAAAAGCAATCAATACGATTTCAGCATTTGCAAACCCATCTTTCTGATATCTATATGGTCAATCTGAATGTCTTTTTGTGTTTGTCTTAAATCTGTTTAAATGCACACCTAGTCTGTAGACTAGATACTAAAGTGATGGCTTTTCTTGAAATGCAACTTTCGCAAGGTAATTGTGAATGCGCTTACGTAATAATAAATAAAAAAGCGTAATTGCGTTAGTCATATCCTGAAATAATTTTTTGCATGTGAATGGGTTATGAGGTTGATGTAAAGAGATTAGTAAATGAGCTTACCGGCAGATGAGAGGGGCAGGTTCCCGGTATCAACTCCTCCGATACTGATTATGGCCACCTCAGATATGTTGGGATGCAGCATGTCCTCCCAGTGGGAATACTCAAAAATGATTTCCGGACCACCAGCGGTCCCTGCTAGGTATTCCCTCTCCCTTGTGAGCTTTCTTTTCAGTTCAGCTCTGCAGTCCCAGTAACGGTGCTGAATAGACTTCACATCCCTGTTATAGACCCCCACTGCATTTATGGCGTTCCTGATCACATTCCACAACTTCCTCTTATCCGAAGGGGTGGCCCTTGGTGCCTGCAGCCTCCTAGCCCTCTCCATATAAGCCTCTATAAGGGCCTCCTTCTCATTCATAGTATATCTCTCCTCCCTCTGCCTGGGCTTCCGATGCGATGTGAGCCTCTGTTTTCCGGACTGTGAAGCTCCCTGTCTATGATGAAGACCACTGGGCCTAGCCACTTGTTCATCTTCCACAAAGTAGCCGGGTCCACCCACCCCTTCCTCTGCCCCTTCCTGTCCCCCTTCCAGTCCAGTTCCTCTTCCCCTTCCTCTTTCCCTCCCTCTCTCCTGCCTAAACTCCTGCCTAATCTCCTCTAAAAGCTCATCCCTTAACTCCGCCCTAACCTTCTGTCTAATGAGCTCTAATAGCTGCGGGCTAATCTGCTCCCTATCCCCCCTCCCGACATACTCAAACAAAATGTGAATGTGCCCAAATGAACGGAGGTCAAAATAATGAACAAAAAATAAAAAGTGCTGAAAGTGTGAATGGGATATAAATAAAAGAGGGTAAGGAGTATTAAACAGACAAACGTATATGTTGAAAAAGACAAAAATGAGGATATGTAAACAATACGTTTTTGCAAAATAAAACTATGGGACGGGAATGGGATGAAAGGGAATGGGGTATGGGATGAAAGGGAATGAGGTATGGAGTGTAGTATGAGAGGGAATGGGGTATGGAGTGTATGTAGTGTTAGTGATAAGTGTATGTATGTATTGAATGTGTTTGCGTGTAAATGTGTTTATATAATGAATTTAGGAGCAAAACACTCGCACACTCACCCAAACAAACTCTCGCTTACTAACTCACACTAACTCACTCTGTCACACTAACTCACACTTTCACACTTCTCACACTCACACTAACTCACACTCATTAACTCTCATACTAACTCTCACACTAACTAACTCTCACTAAATCAAACTAAATCTCTCTACTCTCAAATCTCTTCAAACCCTCCAACGCCTAGACCTGCACCTAACTCGAAAAAGCAATATAGTCAAAGAAGCCATGCTTGTAGCGTGCTTATATACCCTATGTAAATGTTTAATGATGTACCTGTTTGCAAAGTATGTTCAGGTGTGCTTTCTTACGCCTAGATTTAGAGTTCTGCGTTAGCCTTCAAAACCAGCGTTAGGGGGTCCTAACGCTGGTTTTGGCCTACCACTGGTATTTAGAGTCTTGTAGGTAAGGGTCTAACGCTCACTTTCCAGCCACGACTTTTCCATACTGCAGATCCCCTTACGTCAATTGCGTATCCTATCTTTTCAATGGGATCTTTCTAACGCTGGTATTTAGAGTCTTGGCTGAAGTGAGCGTTAGAAATCTAACGTCAAAACTCCAGCCGCAGGAAAAAGTCAGGAGTTAAGAGCTTTATGGGCTAACGCCGGTTCATAAAGCTCTTAACTACTGTGCTCTAAAGTACACTAACACCTATAAACTACCTATGTACCCCTAAACGAGGTCCTCCCACATCGCCGCCACTCTAATATTTTTTTTTAACCCCTAATCTGCCGACCGCACACTGCCGCAACCTACATTATCCCTATGTAACCCTAATCTGCTGCCCCTAACATCGCCGACCCCTATATTATATTTATTACCCCCTAATGTGCCCCCCCTATGTCGCCGCTACCTACTTACACTTATTAACCCCTAATCTGCTGACCGGACCTCACCGCTACTATAATAAATGTATTAACCCCTAATCCACCTCACTCCCGACTCAAAAACCCTATAATAAATAGTATTAACCCCTAATATGCCCTCCCTAACATCGTCGACACCTAACTTCAAGTATTAACCCCTAATCTGCCGACCGGACCTCGCCACTACTCTAATAAATGTATTAACCCCTAAAGCTAAGTCTAACCCTAACACTAACACCCCCCTAAATTAAATATAATTTAAATCCAAACGAAATAAAATAAATCTTATTAAATAAATTAATCCTATTTAAAGCTAAATACTTACCTGTAAAATAAAACCTAATATAGCTGCAATAAAACAAATAATTATATTGTAGCTATTTTAGGATTTATATTTATTTTACAGGCAACTTTGTATTTATTTTAACTAGGTACAATAGCTATTAAATAGTTAATAACTATTTAATAGCTACCTAGTTAAAATAATTACAAAATTACCAGTAAAATAAATCCTAACCTAAGTTACAATTAAACCTAACACTACACTATCAATAAATTAATTAAATAAACTACCTACAATTATCTACAATTAAATCAACTAAACTAAATTACAAAAACAAACAAACACTAAATTACAAAAAAAACAAAACACTAAATTACAAAAAATAAAAAAAGATTACAAGAATTTTAAACTAATTACACCTACTCTAAGCCCCCTAAAAAAATAACAAAGCCCCCTAAAATAAAAAAATGCCCTACCCTATTCTAAAATAATTTTTTTTGTTTTTTTGTTTTCAAAAGAGCTTTATTCAAGTATAATAAGCATACAAAATAAAAAGTGATCTTACAAGATAAAAAACTGTAAAAATACAAGGCAAAATAACCTAAACAACGTGTCACAGACTATAAAGTTACGACTTGAATCAGTGCGTTAAAGGTATGTTTACATATAGCCAATGATGTCCAGCTGAATCCCTGGCGGTGTTAACAAGTCTACAGCCATATTTGTTATTATTATATACCCCATCGGGTTACACAGAATATCACTCATGAAAATGGCGTAGAATATAAGTCCAATAAGCTTCTATCCAGTCCAGGTTCAGTGATCTTAAATTCCTATTACATTATACCTTGAGAAATTTAGAAGAACTGCGTAACAACAAAAGAATTTACAAATCTTAACACATTTTCTACCGTGAGGGCCACTATACTGGGCGATATCGATTTTCCTTCCAATACATATATATCACATATTATGTACTATCTTTCACACCTTCAATAAAGATCAACTGCCAACCACCTCTAAGCCATAAATATACTGCTCCCATAGAAATAACATATCATGGTACAAAGTCAAATTTCCTATTTTAAGATAATGTAGCCTCTCTAATATTAAGGTGTGCTTCACTAGATCATACCAATTACTAAGTGTAGGTGCATGTGCCTTCTTCCAGGATCTTGCTATGAGCCTTTTTGCTGTGTTTATTAGTATTTGATAAAGGTTTCTCCTGATCCTACATGAGATCTCAGTGTTAGCATTGAACAAGATACCCTCAGGCGACAGTGTCCAATCAATTCCAATGGTTTTGCAAATCTGGTTATGTATTTGTACCCAAAATGTGTGTATTACTCTACATTCCCACCATATGTGGTACATGGTACCTTCCTGCCCACAATCCCTCCAGCATCTGCCACTGGCATTTTTAAACATGTGTTTTAGTTTGCCGGGCGTTAGGTACCACCTAGTGAGGATTTTGGTATTTGTTTCAAGTGCTGTTGATGAGTGTGCTGATTTGGCTGTTGCCTGAAACAATGTATCCCACTGTTTACAAGAAAACCTTCTACCCATTTCAGCCTCCCATTTAGATATGTAATTCGGTTTGGCCGGAAGACTTGACTTAAGGACGGTCCTATACATTGTGGAGATCACCCCCTTAGGGTGTTGGCGCGATATGCATAAATTTTCAAATATCGTGAGTGGCCTGAGCAAATCTTGCTTGCTTTTGTGCATAGTTAGGAAATGACGTACCTGATGGTATCTCAACCAGGATTGGAAAAAAAGTATAACCTTGTGTCAGTAGGGCGTCTCTCTGCGCTAATCTTCCCTTTTCTAATAACAAATATATAGGGATATAATCTAACAGTTTAGATGCTTGATCTACTTTTAATTTCTTTCCTGACCAACCATGCAGGAGTTCCTCATTTTTATCAAGTATTGTTAGAGGGGAGTAAATGGATGTTATGTGTTTGTGTTTGTTACGTAATTTTAACCAGTCAGACCAGGTTTTCTTGATAATTGGGTAAGCTTCAATTTTTTCTATAGGTGGTTTTTGAGGAGCCCAACAGATCCCACCTATGTGTGAGACCCCCAGCAGTTGAGATTCTAGATGGACACTTCTCTTATAAGAGTTGCCACCCTGTCTGCACCATTCTACTACCTTATTTGCGGCAATCGCCAATTTATAAAAGTGCAAATTAGGGACCCCCTGTGCCTGTAAAGCGTGTTCTTAGCTAGGCGCGGGGGTTTCCTATCCCAAATATAAGTGTCTATAATCACTTGCAACTTGCTGATGTCTGCTGTCACTCCCGATATGGGCAATGCTTGCATGACATACAGTGCTTTTGGTAATAATGTCATTTTGGCAGCAGCAATTCTGCCCAGCCAGGAAATGTTTTTTCGGTAGCCAAGAAGATGCCAAATGTTCGAATTCATCTAGCAATCGGCCATAATTTAGTTTCCGTAGGGAAATAGGGTCCTGTGTCAAGAATATCCCCAAATATTTTAATGCTTGACTCTGAATTTTATAGGGGAACATATGTTTAATTTCTAATACTTCCGAGTCTGCGAGGTTTATCGGATATAATTCCGATTTGTTAATATTTATCAAGAAATTTGACACTGCCCCATATGTCTCCAGTTCATTTTGGATGTGTGGAAGAGAAAGTAATGGTTCAGCTATTGTCAGGAGAATATCGTCAGCAAACATTGCTAACTTATAAGTTTGGTCTTGTATAGTAATACCCTTTATTCCAGATTGTTCACGTAATTTTGTGGCCAATGGTTCTAATGATAGTATAAAAAGGATGGGGGAGAGCGGGCAGCCCTGCCTCGTCCCATTCCTGATTTCGAGGTGATCAGACAGAGTCCCATTAACCCGTATCTGGGCCGATGGGGTAGAGTATAGGGCAACATTTTTTTAAATAATTTTTTTGGGGAAGCCGAATTTTTGAAGGGTTGTTAATAAAAAGGTCCAATCTAATCTATCAAATGCTTTTTCAGCATCAGTTGATAGGTAAATTGCAGGAATTTTGAATTTTTTAATGTAGTCCATTAAGTTTAATACTTTTCCAATATTATCTTTGGCCTCTCTCTCTGGGACAAAGCCAACTTGGTCGTGATGTATTAGTTTTGGGAGAACTTTATTTATCCTATTTGCTATGATTTTGGAATATAATTTGATATCTACATTTAACAAGGAGATTGGCCTGAAATTAGCTGGGGTCTCTGGCTTTTTGCCGGGTTTAGGGAGTACCGAGATATGGGCCTGTAGCATTGTATCAGGGAAAACTACAGTTTCAGATATTTGATTGAAAAGGGTAAGTAAATGTGGGATGAGTTGGGTCTTGAAAACTTTGTAATACCTATTACTGAGACCGTCCGGTCCTGGGGCCTTGTCCGGTTTCAGTTCTTTAATAGCTTTTATTATCTCCTTACTGGAAATCTGTGCTTCCAATACCCTGCTTTCATCTTCTGTGAGTTTAGGGAGATTTATACCCTCTAAATATCTTTCGCATTCTGATTGGTGGCTATTTGGCGCTCTATTGGGAAACAAATTATATAATCTGTGATAGAACTTCCTGAAGGAGTCCCCAATGGATTTTGCGTCCTCAATGTTAGTGTTATGTGGTAATTTGAGTGAATGAATGTAGGAGTTTGTGCTTTGCTGCTTTAATGCTCTAGCTAATAGCTTCCCCGATCTATTTCCCTCACCATAGTATTTTTGTTGTATGTGCAATTGACTTCTCTGTGACTCGAGTTGCAAGTGCTTGTTTAGATTTTCCCTTTTATTTTGTAGAATCCTAGCCAGTTCCTGGTCCCTAGGATGTAGTTTCAATGACATATCAGTCTCAGATACCTCTTGTGCTAATTTAACATATTCTGCAAGGGCTTGTTTGCCTTTATAAGCTTGTAATTTGATAAATTCGCCTCTGATATAAGCTTTATGTGCTTCCCACACTATCGCGGGGCTAATGTCTGGTGTGCTATTAATAGTAAAATAGCTATCTAGATACTCCGCAAGTGATTCTACCACTTTTGAGTCAGCTAACAGTACATTGTCAAGACGCCATGTAAAAGGCTTGATGGGGGCGGAAGGCCATGCCATCTCACATTCCACCAAAGAGTGGTCTGACCATACTGTATGTTTGATATTTACATATTTAACTAGTGAAAGCGCAAGATGATCTACTAGAATGTAGTCTAGTCTTGAGTAACTTTTTTGTGGGTTTTAAAAGAAGGGGTAATCTCTAGTTTGCGGATGGGTGTAGCGCCATGTATCATGTAGTGTCAGAGCTCTAATGTCTTTCCATATAGAATGAAGCATTTTTTGGTTCTGTCGAACAGTGGGGTTAGAGCTGTCTAGGTCAGGTTCGAGAGGGGTATTAATATCTCCAGCGACAATTAAGGGGCCTTTGGCTAGGTCTGTAATCCTATCTGAGATTTGTGAAACAAAAAGGTCCTGCCTCACATTGGGAGCGTATAAATTGACAGTAGTCACAGTGGAGTTCGTATTGTGGAAATGTTGCGGGTATTGAGTTGAAAGAAACCTAGGTATCTTACCCGTCTTAAAATGCGTTTCTTGCAGTAAGAGGATTTTCCCTCCTCTCCTATACAGGTCTCTGATAGCCATATTCCGCTTATTAGGGCAATTGAAACCTTTTACATTTTGAGTGATTATATGTATAGTGGGTGTGTTAGTTTCTGTCATCCAGAGTGTTGAAGCTATATGACAATGTTATAAATGATTTACAGTGATATTTAGCCCAGAGTACATGTCTGAAATTGAAGTGGCCCTCATGGCAGTAGCTAAAAAAATAAACAAAATAAAATTCAAACAAGATAAGTAGTGCACAACTGGTGCAAATGAAAAGAGCTATAACTAGCATTCTTTTAAGGGGAGAATACAAAACCCCTATTGGGCATGAGATAGATATTACCTCAAGCTTGCACAGTGGTGCACCCTGAGTGTTGCTTAGTGTGTGTGCCTGGAAACATTTAGACATAAGATATGTTACATCTCGATTTGCAGACTAAACAATTTAGACATCCATACATTACATTCAAAGAAATATGTGAGCCCTACCATTACAGTATTCAAATATTTACATTACAATGTAGGTTCTACTCAGTTCAAAGGCAATAATCATACCTTATTTACGTGGCATATCTCACCTCTCTTCGTCTACAAGGACTCTTGTCCGTCAATCAGTGTGGCTGTACCCCACCAAAATTCCTTCTGTGAGATCATCTTGCCCCGGCCCACCCCTCCTTTAATTCACAGAGTGGGCCAGTGCAGACGACCCCCAGATCACAAATACTGCTGCATCAGCTGCAACCCTCACCCCATAGACTTAATTAAATTCAGTCCCACAACAGAAAGAAAGAGAGAAAGTTCACTTTCCTGAAGTTGCAGCAGAGTCCACTTTTTGAATGTCTTTATTGACAACTTTGCTGGGACTCTCTTCCACTCCGTTCTCTGTGGTAGAGGTGGGGCAATATAGAGTCTCTCCCCTCTTCCTTCGCGGATCTCATCTTGCTGAGGCATGGTGGTGATTTCCAGGTCCTTACAGACCTTCTGTATATCCTCTGTTGTATTGCATATTAATCTTCTTCCCTTCCATGGGATTTGCAGATTGAAAGGGTGGCCCCATCTGTATGGGATATTACGTTGTCTCAGTGTGGTGGTAAAGAATCTAAATTCACGTCTCTTCTGCAATGTTCTTGGAGTCAAATCTTCAAATAATTGAATGGAGTCAGCCCTGAACTTAAGAGGAAATTTCTGTTGTGCTTTTTTCATTATCTCCTCTTTGATTTGATAACTAGTAATCTTGACAATAACATCTCTTGGGGGCTGGTCACCCAGAGGTTTTGCTCGCAAGGCCCGGTGGAACCTATCCAGTGCTATAGTGGCTTCTGGGTCTACTCCCAAGACAAGAGTAAACAAACCTTGTAGGTAGTCTTCCAGATCTGGTGATAGGATGGTCTCTGGGATTCCTCTGATTCAAATGTTACTGCGACGACTGCGGTTTTCCAGGTCATCTAGCTTGTTCTCCATTTGTAAAAGTTGCTCATCTTGAGAGGCCACCTTAGACCTGAGAAAGAGTATGTTGGAATCGGTGAGGGCATTGTTGTCTTCTAATTTTTCTACTCTCTGGCCCATATCTGAAAGCTCCTTTTTAATCTCAGAGATTTCCTCCCTGATGCATTGTTTAACTTGGCCAATTAGGTTGGAAAAGTCCTTTTTTGAGGGTAGGGAATTCAGCAGGGCTCTAGGAACTGAAATGGCATGTTCTGAACTGTCTCCCTCAGATTCAGATGAGGCAGAGGAAGCATCCCCTCTGGCATCGTTTGTAGCTGTTAGCACTTTCCCAGGTGTATCTATGTGCTTGAAAAAATTATTTACTGAAGGATTTGTTGTTGTCTGTTTTTTAGCGCCTTTGTCCGGCTTGCCTCCCTTTTTGGGAGACATTTTAACTCCTGTGTAAAAGAGAGATCGGTACTTGATATCTTGATAGAAAGGATAAAATACAGTATCAACTAACTGCTGGCAGATTGATTAAGCTAGGTCTGCCACTCTTGTCGCTAATGTCAGTGTCTCTTATCCTCTGCAAAACATGTATTTATCACCAGCTGTGAGTCTGGGGCCAGAGTTTATAGTTTGTTACCCTTCCTTCCTTCTTAGGCTAACCGCATGTGACCAGGGATGCGCAACATGCGTCAGTGGGATATATTTTTTATTAAATGATCGGCATAATTTACACTAACCAATGCCAAGCATATCTCTTGCTTTGTTGTTATATTTACTGCTGTCCCCTTATAGCAGGCTCAATGTTCATTATTGTATGTGGCCATATGCTCCTGTTCACTGTGGCTAATGGCGGCCATCTATTAAATTTAGTGCTTCCCGTCCCGGGGCCTCACACGAGTACAGCATGCCCACAGAAAGGCACCCACCTCAGACGACAGATACCCGCTTACCACTGTGATCACTTTCCCAAGTTTTTTTTTTTTTTCGCAGTCTGTCGAGCAGCTTTCTCCTCTGTCCTCGATCAGCGGTAAGCAGCGTCTCCTTCATACGACGCTTGGATGCGTTACAGGCCGCAGGCCGCGGTGTAATAAAATGCCGTCTCCTTACTGTTGTGTTGTATGTCCGGGCAGGTGTCAATCCGGGTTGATAAATAGGGCTTATTAAGACTTCT
The DNA here is from genome assembly GCF_027579735.1 of Bombina bombina. Classification (NCBI taxonomy): domain Eukaryota; kingdom Metazoa; phylum Chordata; class Amphibia; order Anura; family Bombinatoridae; genus Bombina; species Bombina bombina. The sequence goes on along the minus strand of NC_069501.1, from coordinate 1,281,023,144 downwards.
TAGCAGTTCAGTTTAGCCAGGCACACTCACATTTAAATTGATTTAGCCCTTAAGGGAGACTAGAGCTCACAAACGTGCAGCCATCTCCTGTGAGTGCTGGCTCCGCCCCCCCTAAAATAAAAATTTTACAGCTATTTTACCTTACCAGCCCTTAAAAGGGCCTTTTGTGGGGCATGCCCCAAAGAAAACAGCTCTTTTGCCTGTAAAAAAACATACAATACCCCACATTACAACCCACCACCCACATAACCCTAATCTGACCCAAACCCGCCGTAAAAAAACCTAACACTAAGCACCTGAAGATCTTCCTACCTTATCTTCACCACGCTGGGTATCACCGATCCGCCCAGAAGAGGGTCCGAAGTCTTCATCCTATCCGGCAAGAAGAGGTCCAGAAGAGGCTCTGAAGTCTTCATCCTATCCGGCAAGAAGAGGAGATCCGGACCGGCAAACATCTTCATCCAAGCGGCATCTTCTATCTTCATCCATCCGACGAGGAGCGGCTCCATCTTCAAGACCTCCGACGCGGAACAACCTCTTCTCCCGACGACTAGACGACGAATGAAGGTTCCTTTAAGGGACGTCATCCAAGATGGCGTCCCTCGAATTCCGATTGGCTGATAGGATTCTATCAGCCAATCGGAATTAAGGTAGGAAAAATCTGATTGGCTGATTGAATGAGCCAATCAGATGCAAGTTCAATTCGATTGGCTGATCCAATCAGCCAATCAGATTGAGCTCGCATTCTATTGGCTGATCAGAACAGCCAATAGAATGCAAGCTCAATCTGATTGGCTGATTGGATCAGCCAATCCAATTGAACTTGAATCAGATTGGCTGATTCAATCAGCCAATCAGATTTTTCCTACCTTAATTCCGATTGGCTGATAGAATCCTATCAGCCAATCGGAATTCGAGGGATGCCATCTTGGATGACGTCCCTTAAAGGAACCTTCATTCGTCTTCTAGTCGTCGGGAGAAGAGGATGTTCCGTGCCGGAGGTCTGAAGATGGAGCCGCTCCTCGTCGGATGGATGAAGATAGAAGATGCCGCTTGGATGAAGATGTTTGCCGGTCCGGATCTCCTCTTCTTGCCGAATAGGATGAAGACTTCGGAGCCTCTTCTGGACCTCTTCTTGTCGGATAGGATGAAGACTTCGGACCCTCTTCTGGACGGATCGGTGATACCCGGCGTGGTGAAGATAAGGTACGAAGATCTTCAGGGGATTAGTGTTAGGTTTTTTAAGGGGGGTTTGGGTTAGATTAGGGGTATGTGGGTGGTGGGTTGTAATGTGTGTGGGGGGGTATTGTATGTTTTTTTACAGGCAAAAGAGCTGTTTTCTTTGGGGCATGTCCCGCAAAAGGCCCTTTTAAGGGCTGGTAAGGTAAAATAGCTGTAAAATTTTTATTTTAGAATAGGGTAGGGCATTTTTTTATTTTGGGGGGCTTTGTTATTTTTTTAGGGGGCTTAGAGTAGGTGTAATTAGTTTAAAATTCTTGTAATCTTTTTTTATTTTTTGTAATTTAGTGTTTGTTTTCTTAGTGTTTGTTTTTTTTTTTTAAATTTAGTTTAGTTGATTTAATTGTAGATAAATGTAGGTAGTTTATTTAATTAATTTATTGATAGTGTAGTGTTAGGTTTAATTGTAACTTAGGTTAGGATTTATTTTACAGGTAATTTTGTAATTATTTTTACTAGGTAGATATTAAATAGTTATTAACTATTTAATAGCTATTGTACCTAGTTAAAATAAATACAAAGTTGCCTGTAAAATAAATATAAATCCTAAAATAGCTACAATATAATTATTATTTATATTGAAGCTATATTAGGGTTTATTTTACAGGTAAGTATTTAGCTTTAAATAGGATTAATTTATTTAATAAGATTTATTTTATTTCGTTAGATTTAAATTATATTTAACTTAGGGGGTGTTAGGGTTAGACTTAGCTTTAGGGGTTAATACATTTATTAAAGTAGCGGCAAGGTCCGGTCGGCAGATTAGGAGTTAATACTTGAAGTTAGGTGTTGGCGATGTTAGGGAGGGCAGATTAGGGGTTAATACTATTTATTATAGGGTTTTTGAGTCGGGAGTGAGGCGGATTAGGGGTTAATACATTTATTATAGTAGCGGTGAGGTCCGGTCGGCAGATTAGGGGTTAATAAGTGTAGGTAGGTAGCAGCGACGTTGGGGGGGCAGATTAGGGGGTAATAAATATAATATAGGGGTCGGCGGTGTTAGGGGCAGCAGATTAGGGGTTCATAGGGATAATGTAGTTTGCGGCGGTGTACGGAGCGGCAGATTAGGGGTTAAAAATAATATGCAGGGGTCAGCGATAGCGGGGGCGGCAGATTAGGGATTAATAAGTGTAAGATTAGGGGTGTTTAGACTAGGGGTTCATGTTAGGGTGTTAGGTGCAGACTTAGGAAGTGTTTCCCCATAGGAAACAATAGGGCTGCGTTAGGAGCTGAACGCTGCTTTTTTGCAGGTGTTAGGGTTTTTTTCCAGCTCAAACTGCCCCATTGTTTCCTATGGGGGAATCGTGCACAAGCACGTTTTTGAAGCTGGCCGCGTCCGTAAGCACCGCTGGTATTGAGAGTTGCAGTGGCGGTAAATATGCTCTACGCTCCCTATTTGGAGCCTAACGCTGCCCTTCAGACAACTCTAAATACCAGCGTTGTTTAAAAGATGCGGGGGGGGGGGGAAACACGCATAGCTAACGCACCCCTTCTAACGCAAAACTCTAAATCTAGGCGTTAGTAATTATTATGTGTGCAATGTGTATTGGTTGTTTGAATTTGCGCATGCTCATATTGAGTTTGTATTTGTGGAATGTGTATAATGTGATGATGTCATAGTGATCGTTTTGCATAACATTCTCCAAAAGTAGTATCTGTAAATGTAAATGGTGATTTGTGATGGTCTTGTATTTGCCAAGTGGTGTAAATGTTTATTTGTACTAATATTACATAATCTGCAATGGAAATGTTTTGTTTGTGTATCAGTGCGCAATTCTTTTTTCATGTTGTTTAGTTCAGTGTTGCAATATTTGAACGTATTTAGCGATTCCTCGTTTAGTGTATATGTTGTGCATTATTTTTTGCTTACAATTGTGAATGTTGAATTCATATGTGCTATGTTGCGTGAGCGATTGTTGTTTGTACATTTGTTGAGTGTTTTTGTTGTGCATTATTTCGTATACGTAATATGACAGAGCAGTGTGTATTTCTCGCGAGATCGAGTGTTAGATGAAAAATCTGTGATTAGTTCATTTTACATTGATTTCAATGGGAGAATCTTTAACGCACCTGTAATTACGCTTATTAAATAAATGCGGTACTCGTGTTACCGTGACGCGTTACGAGGTTGTTTTCAGACTCGTAACACCTACATTATAAAAGATACGCAATGGAAATAACGTACACGATATTAGCGAGCAGTCATAACGCAAAACTCGTAATCTGGATGTATATTACTTGTGAACTTGTCCCATAGTTTATGTTTGCGCTGTCACATAATACCAGGAAATAGTTATGCTTGAGGTGGATTTTCAGCCAAAAAGGTTACATAAAAAGCCTTGATGTGGCACAAAACCTACGTGTTCACAGCAAACAAAATACATTCTCAACAATGTAGAGGTCTTGTCTTTTTTATATCATTTTTGTGTAAGAAATAATGTAAATATTGTTTTATTTGTAGATAGAGCTGACTTCTGTTATTTAATTTGCTTTGTTCTCTTTCTATCCTTTGCTGAAATCATATCTAGGTATACTCCGCAGTAGCAATCAGGGCCGTTTCTAGAGAATCTGGCTCCCAGGGCGAAATTCCAAAATGTGCCCCCCCCACCTTACAAATTCTAAAGTTTTACTTAACTAATTTACACATAAAGGAACCACTAGACCTCAAATAACTCTACTTAACTAATTTACACATACAGGAACCACTAGACCTCAAATAACTCTACTTAACTAATTTACACATACAGGAACCACTAGACCCCAAATAACTCTACTTAACTAATTTACACATACATGAACCACTAGACCCCAAATAACTCTACTTAACTAATTTACACATACAGGAACCACTAGACTCCAAATAACTCTACTTAACTAATTTACACATACAGGAACCACTAGACCCCAAATAACTCTACTTAACTAATTTACACATACAGGAACCACTAGACCCAAAATAACTCTACTTAACTAATTTACACATACAGGAACCACTAGACCCTAAGTAACTCTACTTAACTAATTTACACATACAGGAACCACTAGACCCCAAATTACTCTACTTAACTAATTTACACATACAGGAACCACTAGACCTCAAATAACTCTACTTAACTAATTTACACATACAGGAACCACTAGACCCCAAATAACTCTACTTAACTAATTTACACATACAGGAACCACTAGACCCCAAATAACTCTACTTAACTAATTTACACATACAGGAACCACTAGACTCCAAATAACTCTACTTAACTAATTTACACATACAGGAACCACTAGACCCCAAATAACTCTACTTAACTAATTTACACATACAGGAACCACTAGACCCCAAATAACTCTACGTAACTAATTTACACATACAGGAACCACTAGACCCCAAATAACTCTATTTAACTAATTGACACATACAGGAACCACTAGACCCCAAATAACTCTACTTAACTAATTTACACTGCACTGCTCCCCCCTACATCTCAGACCTTGTCTCCAGATACTCTGCTCATGACCTCCTACTCTCCTCCTCTCTTGTCACCTCATCACACTCCCATTTACAGGACTTCTCCAGACTGGCTCCCATCTTGTGGAACTCTCTGCCTCGCTCCACAAGACTCTCTTCTAGTTTTAAAAGCTTCAAGTGCTCCCTAAAGACTCTACTGTTCAGGGACGCATACAACCTACGCTAACCTTTCCTAATACCAGTTTCTCTCCTCCACTGCAATCCCCTGAACCCCCTTAGCATGTAAGCTTAAGAGTCCAGCTGTTTGTAGATCACCTTCTTAAGAGCTGACTACAACAGTGCAACTCTTGACAGGGCCCTCTACCCTATAATTGTTTTGTTGTACTCCCCACTTTGTTTATAGCGCTGCGGAATCTGTTGGCACTCTACAAATAACCGATAATAATAAATATAGGAACCACTAGACCCCAAATAACTCTACTTAACTAATTTACACATACAGGAACCACTAGACCCCAAATAACTCTACTTAAATAATTTACACATACAGGAACCACTAGACCCCAAATAACTCTACTTAACTAATTTACATATACAGGAACCACTAGACCCCAAATAACTCTACTTAACTAATTTACACATACAGGAACCACTAGACCCCAAATTATTCTACTTAACTAATTTACACATACAGGAACCACTAGACCCCAAATAACTCTACTTAACTAATTTACACATACAGGAACCACTAGACCGCAAATAACTCTACTTAACTAAATTACACATACAGGAACCACTAGACCCCAAATGACTCTACTTAACTAATTTACACAAACAGGAACCACTACACCCCAAATAACTCTACTTAACTAATTTACACATACAGGAACCACTAGAACCCAAATAACTCTACTTAACTAATTTACACATACAGGAACCACTAGACCCCAAATAACTCCACTTAACTAATTTACACATACAGGAACCACTAGACCCCAAATAACTCTACTTAACTAATTTACACATACAGGAACCACTAGACCCCAAATTACTCTACTTAACTAATTTACACATACAGGAACCACTACACCCCAAATAACTCTACTTAACTAATTTACACATACAGGAACCACTAGACCCCAAATAACTCTACTTAACTAATTTACACATACAGGAACCACTAGACCCCAAATAACTCTACTTAACTAATTTACACATACAGGAACCACTAGACCCCAAATAACTCTACTTAACTAATTTACACATACAGGAACCACTAGACCCCAAATAACTCTACTTAACTAATTTACACATACATGAACCACTAGACCTCAAATAACTCTACTTAACTAATTTACACATACAGGAACCACTAGACCCCAAATAACTCTACGTAACTAATTTACACATAGAGGAACCACTAGACCCCAAATAACTCTACTTAACTAAATTACACATACAGGAACCACTAGACCCCAAATAACTCTACTTAACTAATTTACACATACAGGAACCACTAGACCCCAAATAACTCTACTTAACTAATTTACACATACAGGAACCACTAGACCCCAAATAACTCTACTTAACTAATTTACACATACAGGAACCACTAGACCCCAAATAACTCTACTTAACTAATTTACACATACAGGAACCACTAGACCCCAAATAACTCTACTTAACTAATTTACACATACAGGAACCACTAGACCCCAAATAACTCTACTTAACTAATTTACACATACAGGAACCACTAGACCCCAAATAACTCTACTTAACTAATTTACACATACATGAACCACTAGACCTCAAATAACTCTACTTAACTAATTTACACATACAGGAACCACTAGACCCCAAATAACTCTACTTAACTAATTTACACATACAGGAACCACTAGACCCCAAATAACTCTACTTAACTAATTTACACATACAGGAACCACTAGACCCCAAATAACTCTACTTAACTAATTTACACAAACAGGAACCACTACACCCCAAATAACTCTACTTAACTAATTTACACATACAGGAACCACTAGAACCCAAATAACTCTACTTAACTAATTTACACATACAGGAACCACTAGACCCCAAATAACTCCACTTAACTAATTTACACATACAGGAACCACTAGACCCCAAATAACTCTACTTAACTAATTTACACATACAGGAACCACTAGACCCCAAATTACTCTACTTAACTAATTTACACATACAGGAACCACTACACCCCAAATAACTCTACTTAACTAATTTACACATACAGGAACCACTAGACCCCAAATAACTCTACTTAACTAATTTACACATACAGGAACCACTAGACCCCAAATAACTCTACTTAACTAATTTACACATACAGGAACCACTAGACCCCAAATAACTCTACTTAACTAATTTACACATACAGGAACCACTAGACCCCAAATAACTCTACTTAACTAATTTACACATACATGAACCACTAGACCTCAAATAACTCTACTTAACTAATTTACACATACAGGAACCACTAGACCCCAAATAACTCTACGTAACTAATTTACACATAGAGGAACCACTAGACCCCAAATAACTCTACTTAACTAAATTACACATACAGGAACCACTAGACCCCAAATAACTCTACTTAACTAATTTACACATACAGGAACCACTAGACCCCAAATAACTCTACTTAACTAATTTACACATACAGGAACCACTAGACCCCAAATAACTCTACTTAACTAATTTACACATACAGGAACCACTAGACCCCAAATAACTCTACTTAACTAATTTACACATACAGGAACCACTAGACCCCAAATAACTCTACTTAACTAATTTACACATACAGGAACCACTAGACCCCAAATAACTCTACTTAACTAATTTACACATACAGGAACCACTAGACCCCAAATAACTCTACTTAACTAATTTACACATACATGAACCACTAGACCTCAAATAACTCTACTTAACTAATTTACACATACAGGAACCACTAGACCCCAAATAACTCTACTTAACTAATTTACACATACAGGAACCACTAGACCCCAAATAACTCTACTTAACTAATTTACACATACAGGAACCACTAGACCCCAAATAACTCTACTTAACTAATTTACACATACAGGAACCACTAGACCCCAAATTACTCTACTTAACTAATTTACACATACAGGAACCACTAGACCCCAAATTACTCTACTTAACTAATTTACACATACAGGAACCACTAGACCCCAAATTACTCTACTTAACTAATTTACACATACAGGAACCACTAGACCCCAAATTACTCTACTTAACTAATTTACACATACAGGAACCACCACACCCCAAATAACTCTACTTAACTAATTTACACATACAGGAACCACTACACCCCAAATAACTCTACTTAACTAATTTACACATACAGGAACCACTAGACCCCAAATAACTCTACTTAACTAATTTACACATACAGGAACCACTAGACCCCAAATAACTCTACTTAACTAATTTACACATACAGGAACCACTAGACCCCAAATTACTCTACTTAACTAATTTACACATACAGGAACCACTAGACCCCAAATAACTCTACTTAACTAATTTACACATACAGGAACCACTAGACCCCAAATAACTCTACTTAACTAATTTACACATACAGGAACCACTAGACCCCAAATAATTCTACTTAACTAATTTACACATACAGGAACCACTAGACCCCAAATAACTCTACTTAACTAATTTACACATACAGGAACCACTAGACCCAAAATTACTCTACTTAACTAATTTACACATACAGGAACCACTAGACCCGAAATTACTCTACTTAACTAATTTACACATACATGAACCACTAGACCCCAAATAACTCTACTTAACTAATTTACACATGCAGGAACCACTAGACCCCAAATAACTCTACTTAACTAATTTACACATAAAGGAACCACTAAACCCCAAATTACTCTACTTAACTAATTTACACATACAGGAACCACTAGACCCCAAATTATTCTACTTAACTAATTTACACATACAGGAACCACTAGACCCCAAATAACTCTACTTAACTAATTTACACATACAGGAACCACAAGACCCCAAATAACTCTACTTAACTAATTTACACATACAGGAACCGCTAGACCCCAAATAACTCTACTTAACTGATTTACACATACAGGAACCACTAGACCCCAAATAACTCTACTTAACTAATTTACACATACAGGAACCACTAGACCCCAAATAACTCTACTTAACTAATTTACACATACAGGAACCACTAGACCCCAAATAACTCTACTTAACTAATTTACACATACAGGAACCACTAAACCCCAAATAACTCTACTTAACTAATTTACACATACAGGAACCACTAGACTCCAAATAACTCTACTTAACTAATTTACACATACAGGAACCACTAGACCCCAAATAACTCTACTTAACTAATTTACACATACAGGAACCACTAGACCCCAAATAACTCTACGTAACTAACTTACACATACAGGAACCACTAGACCCCAAATAACTCTACTTAACTAATTTACACATACAGGAACCACTAGACCCCAAACAACTCTACTTAACTAATTTACACATACAGGAACCACTAGAACCCAAATAACTCTACTTAACTAATTTACACATACAGGAACCACTAGACCCCAAATAACTCTACTTAACTAATTTACACATACAGGAACCACTAGACCCCAAATAACTCTACTTAACTAATTTACACATACAGGAACCACTAGACCCCAAATAACTCTACTTAACTAATTTACACATACAGGAACCACTAGACTCCAAATAACTCTACTTAACTAATTTACACATACAGGAACCACTAGACCCCAAATAACTCTACTTAACTAATTTACACATACAGGAACCACTAGACCCCAAATTACTCTACTTAACTAATTTACACATACAGGAACCACTAGATCCCAAATAACTCTACTTAACTAATTGACACATACAGGAACCACTAGACTCCAAATAACTCTACTTAACTAATTTACACATACAGGAACCACTAGACCCCAAATAACTCTACTTAACTAATTTACACATACAGGAACCACTAGACCCCAAATAACTCTACTTAACTAATTTACACATACAGGAACCACTAGACCCCAAATAACTCTACTTAACTAATTTACACATACAGGAACCACTAGACCCCAAATAACTCTACTTAACTAATTGACACATACAGGAACCACTAGACCCCAAATAACTCTACTTAACTAATTTACACTGCACTGCTCCCCCCTACATCTCAGACCTTGTCTCCAGATACTCTCCCTCCCATCCCCTTCGCTCTGCTCATGACCTCCTACTCTCCTCCTCTCTTGTCACCTCATCACACTCCCATTTACAGGACTTCTCCAGACTGGCTCCCATCTTGTGGAACTCTCTGCCTCGCTCCACAAGACTCTCTTCTAGTTTTAAAAGCTTCAAGTGCTCCCTAAAGACTCTACTGTTCAGGGACGCATACAACCTACGCTAACCTTTCCTAATACCAGTTTCTCTCCTCCACTGCAATCCCCTGAACCCCCTTAGCATGTAAGCTTAAGAGTCCAGCTGTTTGTAGATCAACTTCTTAAGAGCTGACTACAACAGTGCAACTCTTGACAGGGCCCTCTACCCTATAATTGTTTTGTTGTACTCCCCACTTTGTTTATAGCGCTGCGGAATCTTTTGGCACTCTACAAATAACCGATAATAATAAATATAGGAACCACTAGACCCCAAATAACTCTACTTAACTAATTTACACATACAGGAACCACTAGACCCCAAATAACTCTACTTAACTAATTTACACATACAGGAACCACTAGACTCCAAATAACTCTACTTAACTAATTTACACATACAGGAACCACTAGACCCCAAATAACTCTACTTAACTAATTTACACATACAGGAACCACTAGACCCCAAATAACTCTACGTAACTAACTTACACATACAGGAACCACTAGACCCCAAATAGCTCTACTTAACTAATTTACACATACAGGAACCACTAGACCCCAAATAACTCTACTTAACTAATTTACACATACAAGAACCACTAGAACCCAAATAACTCTACTTAACTAATTTACACATACAGGAACCACTAGACCCCAAATAACTCTACTTAACTAATTTACACATACAGGAACCACTAGACCCCAAATAACTCTACTTAACTAATTTACACATACAGGAACCACTAGACCCCAAATAACTCTACTTAACTAATTTACACATACAGGAACCACTAGACTCCAAATAACTCTACTTAACTAATTTACACATACAGGAACCACTAGACCCCAAATAACTCTACTTAACTAATTTACACATACAGGAACCACTAGACCCCAAATAACTCTACGTAACTAATTTACACATACAGGAACCACTAGACCCCAAATAACTCTACTTAACTAATTGACACATACAGGAACCACTAGACCCCAAATAACTCTACTTAACTAATTTACACTGCACTGCTCCCCCCTACATCTCAGACCTTGTCTCCAGATACTCTCCCTCCCATCCCCTTCGATCTGCTCATGACCTCCTACTCTCCTCCTCTCTTGTCACCTCATCACACTCCCATTTACAGGACTTCTCCAGACTGGCTCCCATCTTGTGGAACTCTCTGCCTCGCTCCACAAGACTCTCTTCTAGTTTTAAAAGCTTCAAGTGCTCCCTAAAGACTCTACTGTTCAGGGACGCATACAACCTACGCTAACCTTTCCTAATACCAGTTTCTCTCCTCCACTGCAATCCCCTGAACCCCCTTAGCATGTAAGCTTAAGAGTCCAGCTGTTTGTAGATCAACTTCTTAAGAGCTGACTACAACAGTGCAACTCTTGACAGGGCCCTCTACCCTATAATTGTTTTGTTGTACTCCCCACTTTGTTTATAGCGCTGCGGAATCTTTTGGCACTCTACAAATAACCGATAATAATAAATATAGGAACCACTAGACCCCAAATAACTCTACTTAACTAATTTACACATACAGGAACCACTAGACCCCAAATAACTCTACTTAAATAATTTACACATACAGGAACCACTAGACCCCAAATAACTCTACTTAACTAATTTACATATACAGGAACCACTAGACCCCAAATAACTCTACTTAACTAATTTACACATACAGGAACCACTAGACCCCAAATAACTCTACTTAACTAATTTACACATACAGGAACCACTAGAACCCAAATAACTCTACTTAACTAATTTAAACATACAGGAACCACTAGACCTCAAATAACTCTACTTAACTAATTTCCACATACAGGAACCACTAGACCCCAAATTACTCTACTTAACTAATTTACACATGCAGGAACCACTAGACCCCAAATAACTCTACTTAACTAATTTACACATACAGGAACCAATAGACCCCAAATAACTCTACTTAACTAATTTACACATACAGGAACCACTAGACCCCAAATAACTCTACTTAACTAATTTACAAATACAGGAACCACTAGACCCCAAATAACTCTACTTAACTAATTTACACAAACAGGAACCACTAGACCCCAAATTATTCTACTTAACTAATTTACACATACAGGAACCACTAGACCCCAAATAACTCTACTTAACTAATTTACACATACAGGAACCACTAGACCCCAAATGACTCTACTTAACTAATTTACACAAACAGGAACCACTACACCCCAAATAACTCTACTTAACTAATTTACACATACAGGAACCACTATACCCCAAATAACTCTACTTAACTAATTTACACATACAGGAACCACTAGACCCCAAATAACTCTACTTAACTAATTTACACATACAGGAACCACTAGACCCCAAATAACTCTACTTAACTAATTTACACATACAGGAACCACTAGACCCCAAATTACTCTACTTAACTAATTTACACATACAGGAACCACTAGACACCAAATAACTCTACTTAACTAATTTACACATACAGGAACCACTAGACCCCAAATTACTCTACTTAAATAATTTACACATACAGGAACCACTAGTCCCCAAATAACTCTACTTAACTAATTTACACATGCAGGAACCACTAGACCCCAAATAACTCTACTTAACTAATTTACACATACAGGAACCACTAGACCCCAGATAACTCTACTTAACTAATTTACACATACAGGAACCACTAGACCCCAAATTACTCTACTTAACTAATTTACACATACAGGAACCACTAGACCCCAAACAACTCTACTTAACTAATTTACACATACAGGAACCACTAGACCCCAAATAACTCTACTTAACTAATTTACACATACAGGAACCACTAGACCCCAAATAACTCTACTTAACTAATTTACACATACAGGAACCACTAGACCCCAAATAACTCTACTTAACTAATTTACACATACATGAACCACTAGACCTCAAATAACTCTACTTAACTAATTTACACATACAGGAACCACTAGACCCCAAATAACTCTACTTAACTAATTTACACATACAGGAACCACTAGACCCCAAATAACTCTACTTAACTAATTTACACATACAGGAACCACTAGACCCCAAATAACTCTACTTAACTAATTTACACATACAGGAACCACTAGACCCCAAATAACTCTACTTAACTAATTTACACATACATGAACCACTAGACCTCAAATAACTCTACTTAACTAATTTACACATACAGGAACCACTAGACCCCAAATAACTCTACTTAACTAATTTACACATACAGGAACCACTAGACCCCAAATTACTCTACTTAACTAATTTACACATACAGGAACCACTAGACCCCAAATAACTCTACTTAACTAATTTACACATACAGGAACCACTAGACCCCAAATAACTCTACTTAACTAATTTACACATACAGGAACCACTACACCCCAAATAACTCTACTTAACTAATTTACACATACAGGAACCACTAGACCCCAATTTACTCTACTTAACTAATTTACACATACAGGAACCACTAGACCCCAAATAACTCTACTTAACTAATTTACACATACAGGAACCACTAGACCCCAAATAACTCTACTTAACTAATTTACACATACAGGAACCACTAGACCCCAAATAACTCTACTTAACTAATTTACACATACAGGAACCACTAGACCCCAAATTACTCTACTTAACTAATTTACACATACAGGAACCACTAGACCCCAAATAACTCTACTTAACTAATTTACACATACAGGAACCATTAGACCCCAAATAACTCTACTTAACTAATTTACACATACAGGAACCACTAGACCCCAAATGACTCTACTTAACTAATTTACACATACAGGAACCACTACACCCCAAATAACTCTACTTAACTAATTTACACATAAAGGAACCACTACACCCCAAATAACTCTACTTAACTAATTTACACATACAGGAACCACTAGGCCCCAAATAACTCTACTTAACTAATTTACACATACAGGAACCACTAGACCCCAAATAACTCTACTTAACTAATTTACACATACAGGAACCACTAGACCCCAAATTACTCTACTTAACTAATTTACACATACAGGAACCACTAGACCCCAAATAACTCTACTTAACTAATTTACACATACAGGAACCACTAGACCCCAAATAACTCTACTTAACTAATTTACACATACAGGAACCACTAGACCCCAAATAACTCTACTTAACTAATTTACACATACAGGAACCACTAGACCCCAAATAACTCTACTTAACTATTTTACACATACAGGAACCACTACACCCCAAATAACTCTACCTAACTAATTTACACATACAGGAACCACTACACCTCAAATTACTCTACTTAACTAATTTACACATACAGGAACCACTAGTCCCCAAATAACTCTACTTAACTAATTTACACATGCAGGAACCACTAGACCCCAAATAACTCTACTTAACTAATTTACACATACAGGAACCACTAGACCCCAGATAACTCTACTTAACTAATTTACACATACAGGAACCACTAGACCCCAAATTACTCTACTTAACTAATTTACACATACAGGAACCACTAGACCCCAAATAACTCTACTTAACTAATTTACACATACAGGAACCACTAGACCCCAAATAACTCTACTTAACTAATTTACACATACAGGAACCACTAGACCCCAAATAACTCTACTTAACTAATTTACACATACAGGAACCACTAGATCCCAAATTACTCTACTTAACTAATTTACACATACAGGAACCACTAGACCCCAAATAACTCTACTTAAATAATTTACACATGCAGGAACCACTAGACCCTAAATAACTCTACTTAACTAATTTACACATACAGGAACCACTAGACCCAAAATAACTCTACTTAACTAATTTACACATACAGGAACCACTAGACCCCAAATAACTCTACTTAACTAATTTACACATACAGGAACCACTAGACCCCAAATAACTCTACTTAACTAATTTACACATACAGGAACCACTAGACCCCAAATAACTCTACTTAACTAATTTACACATACAGGAACCACTAGACCCCAAATTACTCTACTTAACTAATTTACACATACAGGAACCAATAGACCCCAAATTACTCTACTTAACTAATTTACACATACAGGAACCACTAGACCCCAAATAACTCTACTTAACTAATTTACACATACAGGAACCACTAGACCCCAAATAACTCTACTTAACTAATTTACACATACAGGAACCACTACACCCCAAATAACTCTACTTAACTAATTTACACATACAGGAACCACTAGACCCCAATTTACTCTACTTAACTAATTTACACATACAGGAACCACTAGACCACAAATAACTCTACTTAACTAATTTACACATACAGGAAGCACTAGACCCCAAATAACTCTACTTAACCAATTTACACATACAGGAACCACTAGACCCCAAATTACTCTACTTAACTAATTTACACATACAGGAACCACTAGACCCCAAATGACTCTACTTAACTAATTTACACATACAGGAACCACTACACCCCAAATAACTCTACTTAACTAATTTACACATACAGGAACCACTACACCCCAAATAACTCTACTTAACTAATTTACACATACAGGAACCACTAGACCCCAAATAACTCTACTTAACTATTTTACACATACAGGAACCACTACACCCCAAATAACTCTACCTAACTAATTTACACATACAGGAACCACTACACCTCAAATTACTCTACTTAACTAATTTACACATACAGGAACCACTAGACCCTAAATAACTCTACTTAACTAATTTACACATACAGGAACCACTAGACCCAAAATAACTCTACTTAACTAATTTACACATACAGGAACCACTAGACCCCAAATAACTCTACTTAACTAATTTACACATACAGGAACCACTAGACCCCAAATAACTCTTCTTAACTAATTTACACATACAGGAACCACTAGACCCCCAATTACTCTACGTAACTAATTTACACATACAGGAACCACTAGACCCCAAATAACTCTACTTAACTAATTGACACATACAGGAACCACTAGACCCCAAATAACTCTACTTAACTAATTTACACTGCACTGCTCCCCCCTACATCTCAGACCTTGTCTCCAGATACTCTCCCTCCCATCCCCTTCGATCTGCTCATGACCTCCTACTCTCCTCCTCTCTTGTCACCTCATCACACTCCCATTTACAGGACTTCTCCAGACTGGCTCCCATCTTGTGGAACTCTCTGCCTCGCTCCACAAGACTCTCTTCTAGTTTTAAAAGCTTCAAGTGCTCCCTAAAGACTCTACTGTTCAGGGACGCATACAACCTACGCTAACCTTTCCTAATACCAGTTTCTCTCCTCCACTGCAATCCCCTGAACCCCCTTAGCATGTAAGCTTAAGAGTCCAGCTGTTTGTAGATCAACTTCTTAAGAGCTGACTACAACAGTGCAACTCTTGACAGGGCCCTCTACCCTATAATTGTTTTGTTGTACTCCCCACTTTGTTTATAGCGCTGCGGAATCTTTTGGCACTCTACAAATAACCGATAATAATAAATATAGGAACCACTAGACCCCAAATAACTCTACTTAACTAATTTACACATACAGGAACCACTAGACCCCAAATAACTCTACTTAAATAATTTACACATACAGGAACCACTAGACCCCAAATAACTCTACTTAACTAATTTACATATACAGGAACCACTAGACCCCAAATAACTCTACTTAACTAATTTACACATACAGGAACCACTAGACCCCAAATAACTCTACTTAACTAATTTACACATACAGGAACCACTAGAACCCAAATAACTCTACTTAACTAATTTACACATACAGGAACCACTAGACCCCAATTTACTCTACTTAACTAATTTACACATGCAGGAACCACTAGACCCCAAATAACTCTACTTAACTAATTTACACATACAGGAACCACTAGACCCCAAATAACTCTACTTAACTAATTTACACATACAGGAACCACTAGACCCCAAATAACTCTACTTAACTAATTTACAAATACAGGAACCACTAGACCCCAAATAACTCTACTTAACTAATTTACACAAACAGGAACCACTAGACCCCAAATTATTCTACTTAACTAATTTACACATACAGGAACCACTAGACGCCAAATAACTCTACTTAACTAATTTACACATACAGGAACCACTAGACCCCAAATGACTCTACTTAACTAATTTACACAAACAGGAACCACTACACCCCAAATAACTCTACTTAACTAATTTACACATACAGGAACCACTATACCCCAAATAACTCTACTTAACTAATTTACACATACAGGAACCACTAGACCCCAAATAACTCTACTTAACTAATTTACACATACAGGAACCACTAGACCCCAAATAACTCTACTTAACTAATTTACACATACAGGAACCACTAGACCCCAAATTACTCTACTTAACTAATTTACACATACAGGAACCACTAGACCCCAAATAACTCTACTTAACTAATTTACACATACAGGAACCACTAGACCCCAAATTACTCTACTTAAATAATTTACACATACAGGAACCACTAGTCCCCAAATAACTCTACTTAACTAATTTACACATGCAGGAACCACTAGACCCCAAATAACTCTACTTAACTAATTTACACATACAGGAACCACTAGACCCCAGATAACTCTACTTAACTAATTTACACATACAGGAACCACTAGACCCCAAATTACTCTACTTAACTAATTTACACATACAGGAACCACTAGACCCCAAACAACTCTACTTAACTAATTTACACATACAGGAACCACTAGACCCCAAATAACTCTACTTAACTAATTTACACATACAGGAACCACTAGACCCCAAATAACTCTACTTAACTAATTTACACATACAGGAACCACTAGACCCCAAATAACTCTACTTAACTAATTTACACATACATGAACCACTAGACCTCAAATAACTCTACTTAACTAATTTACACATACAGGAACCACTAGACCCCAAATAACTCTACTTAACTAATTTACACATACAGGAACCACTAGACCCCAAATAACTCTACTTAACTAATTTACACATACAGGAACCACTAGACCCCAAATAACTCTACTTAACTAATTTACACATACAGGAACCACTAGACCCCAAATAACTCTACTTAACTAATTTACACATACAGGAACCACTAGACCCCAAATAACTCTACTTAACTAATTTACACATACAGGAACCACTAGACCCCAAATAACTCTACTTAACTAATTTACACATACAGGAACCACTAGACCCCAAATTACTCTACTTAACTAATTTACACATACAGGAACCACTAGACCCCAAATAACTCTACTTAACTAATTTACACATACAGGAACCACTAGACCCCAAATAACTCTACTTAACTAATTTACACATACAGGAAACCACTAGACCCCAAATAACTCTACTTAACTAATTTACACATACAGGAACCACTAGACCCCAAATAACTCTACTTAACTAATTTACACATACAGGAACCACTAGACCCCAAATAACTCTACTTAACTAATTTACACATACAGGAACCACTAGACCCCAAATAACTCTACTTAACTAATTTACACATACAGGAACCACTAGACCCAAAATAACTCTACTTAACTAATTTACACATACAGGAACCACTAGACCCCAAATAACTCTACTTAACTAATTTACACATACAGGAACCACTAGACCCCAAATAACTCTACTTAACTAATTTACACATACAGGAACCACTAGACCCCAAATAACTCTACTTAACTAATTTACACATACAGGAACCACTAGACCCCAAATAACTCTACTTAACTAATTTACACATACAGGAACCACTAGACCCCAAATAACTCTACTTAACTAATTTACACATACAGGAACCACTAGACCCCAAATAACTCTACTTAACTAATTTACACATACAGGAACCACTAGACCCCAAATAACTCTACTTAACTAATTTACACATACAGGAACCACTAGACCCCAAATAACTCTACTTAACTAATTTACACATACAGGAACCACTAGACCCCAAATAACTCTACTTAACTAATTTACACATACAGGAACCACTAGACCCCAAATAACTCTACTTAACTAATTTACACATACAGGAACCACTAGACCCCAAATAACTCTACTTAACTAATTTACACATACAGGAACCACTAGACCCCAAATAACTCTACTTAACTAATTTACACATACAGGAACCACTAGACCCCAAATAACTCTACTTAACTAATTTACACATACAGGAACCACTAGACCCCAAATAACTCTACTTAACTAATTTACACATACAGGAACCACTAGACCCCAAATAACTCTACTTAACTAATTTACACATGCAGGAACCACTAGACCCCAAATAACTCTACTTAACTAATTTACACATACAGGAACCACTAGACCCCAAATAACTCTACTTAACTAATTTACACATACAGGAACCACTAGACCCCAAATAACTCTACTTAACTAATTTACACATACAGGAACCACTAGACCCCAAATAACTCTACTTAACTAATTTACACATACAGGAACCACTAGACCCCAAATAACTCTACTTAACTAATTTACACATACAGGAACCACTAGACCCCAAATAACTCTACTTAACTAATTTACACATACAGGAACCACTAGACCCCAAATAACTCTACTTAACTAATTTACACATACAGGAACCACTAGACCCCAAATAACTCTACTTAACTAATTTACACATACAGGAACCACTAGACCCCAAATAACTCTACTTAACTAATTTACACATACAGGAACCACTACACCCCAAATAACTCTACTTAACTAATTTACACATACAGGAACCACTAGACCCCAAATAACTCTACTTAACTAATTTACACATACAGGAACCACTAGACCCCAAATAACTCTACTTAACTAATTTACACATACAGGAACCACTAGACCCCAAATAACTCTACTTAACTAATTTACACATACAGGAACCACTAGACCCCAAATAACTCTACTTAACTAATTTACACATACAGGAACCACTAGACCCCAAATAACTCTACTTAACTAATTTACACATACAGGAACCACTAGACCCCAAATAACTCTACTTAACTAATTTACACATACAGGAACCACTAGACCCCAAATAACTCTACTTAACTAATTTACACATACAGGAACCACTAGACCCCAAATAACTCTACTTAACTAATTTACACATACAGGAACCACTAGACCCCAAATAACTCTACTTAACTAATTTACACATACAGGAACCACTAGACCCCAAATAACTCTACTTAACTAATTTACACATACAGGAACCACTAGACCCCAAATAACTCTACTTAACTAATTTACACATACAGGAACCACTAGACCCCAAATAACTCTACTTAACTAATTTACACATACAGGAACCACTAGACCCCAAATAACTCTACTTAACTAATTTACACATACAGGAACCACTAGACCCCAAATAACTCTACTTAACTAATTTACACATACAGGAACCACTAGACCCCAAATAACTCTACTTAACTAATTTACACATACAGGAACCACTAGACCCCAAATTACTCTACTTAACTAATTTACACATACAGGAACCACTAGACCCCAAATTACTCTACTTAACTAATTTACACATACAGGAACCACTAGACCCCAAATGACTCTACTTAACTAATTTACACATACAGGAACCACTACACCCCAAATAACTCTACTTAACTAATTTACACATACAGGAACCACTACACCCCAAATAACTCTACTTAACTAATTTACACATACAGGAACCACTAGACCCCAAATAACTCTACTTAACTATTTTACACATACAGGAACCACTACACCCCAAATAACTCTACCTAACTAATTTACACATACAGGAACCACTACACCTCAAATTACTCTACTTAACTAATTTACACATACAGGAACCACTAGACCCCAAATAACTCTACTTAACTAATTTACACATACAGGAACCACTAGACCCAAAATAACTCTACTTAACTAATTTACACATACAGGAACCACTAGACCCCAAATAACTCTACTTAACTAATTTACACATACAGGAACCACTAGACCCCAAATAACTCTTCTTAACTAATTTACACATACAGGAACCACTAGACCCCCAATTACTCTACGTAACTAATTTACACATACAGGAACCACTAGACCCCAAATAACTCTACTTAACTAATTGACACATACAGGAACCACTAGACCCCAAATAACTCTACTTAACTAATTTACACTGCACTGCTCCCCCCTACATCTCAGACCTTGTCTCCAGATACTCTCCCTCCCATCCCCTTCGATCTGCTCATGACCTCCTACTCTCCTCCTCTCTTGTCACCTCATCACACTCCCATTTACAGGACTTCTCCAGACTGGCTCCCATCTTGTGGAACTCTCTGCCTCGCTCCACAAGACTCTCTTCTAGTTTTAAAAGCTTCAAGTGCTCCCTAAAGACTCTACTGTTCAGGGACGCATACAACCTACGCTAACCTTTCCTAATACCAGTTTCTCTCCTCCACTGCAATCCCCTGAACCCCCTTAGCATGTAAGCTTAAGAGTCCAGCTGTTTGTAGATCAACTTCTTA
Source organism: Bombina bombina (assembly GCF_027579735.1). Classification (NCBI taxonomy): domain Eukaryota; kingdom Metazoa; phylum Chordata; class Amphibia; order Anura; family Bombinatoridae; genus Bombina; species Bombina bombina. Next base: position 1,281,001,244 of record NC_069501.1, on the reverse strand, counting down.
AGAGCTGACTACAACAGTGCAACTCTTGACAGGGCCCTCTACCCTATAATTGTTTTGTTGTACTCCCCACTTTGTTTATAGCGCTGCGGAATCTTTTGGCACTCTACAAATAACCGATAATAATAAATATAGGAACCACTAGACCCCAAATAACTCTACTTAACTAATTTACACATACAGGAACCACTAGACCCCAAATAACTCTACTTAAATAATTTACACATACAGGAACCACTAGACCCCAAATAACTCTACTTAACTAATTTACATATACAGGAACCACTAGACCCCAAATAACTCTACTTAACTAATTTACACATACAGGAACCACTAGACCCCAAATAACTCTACTTAACTAATTTACACATACAGGAACCACTAGAACCCAAATAACTCTACTTAACTAATTTACACATACAGGAACCACTAGACCCCAATTTACTCTACTTAACTAATTTACACATGCAGGAACCACTAGACCCCAAATAACTCTACTTAACTAATTTACACATACAGGAACCACTAGACCCCAAATAACTCTACTTAACTAATTTACACATACAGGAACCACTAGACCCCAAATAACTCTACTTAACTAATTTACAAATACAGGAACCACTAGACCCCAAATAACTCTACTTAACTAATTTACACAAACAGGAACCACTAGACCCCAAATTATTCTACTTAACTAATTTACACATACAGGAACCACTAGACGCCAAATAACTCTACTTAACTAATTTACACATACAGGAACCACTAGACCCCAAATGACTCTACTTAACTAATTTACACAAACAGGAACCACTACACCCCAAATAACTCTACTTAACTAATTTACACATACAGGAACCACTATACCCCAAATAACTCTACTTAACTAATTTACACATACAGGAACCACTAGACCCCAAATAACTCTACTTAACTAATTTACACATACAGGAACCACTAGACCCCAAATAACTCTACTTAACTAATTTACACATACAGGAACCACTAGACCCCAAATTACTCTACTTAACTAATTTACACATACAGGAACCACTAGACACCAAATAACTCTACTTAACTAATTTACACATACAGGAACCACTAGACCCCAAATTACTCTACTTAAATAATTTACACATACAGGAACCACTAGTCCCCAAATAACTCTACTTAACTAATTTACACATGCAGGAACCACTAGACCCCAAATAACTCTACTTAACTAATTTACACATACAGGAACCACTAGACCCCAGATAACTCTACTTAACTAATTTACACATACAGGAACCACTAGACCCCAAATTACTCTACTTAACTAATTTACACATACAGGAACCACTAGACCCCAAACAACTCTACTTAACTAATTTACACATACAGGAACCACTAGACCCCAAATAACTCTACTTAACTAATTTACACATACAGGAACCACTAGACCCCAAATAACTCTACTTAACTAATTTACACATACAGGAACCACTAGACCCCAAATAACTCTACTTAACTAATTTACACATACAGGAACCACTAGACCCCAAATAACTCTACTTAACTAATTTACACATACAGGAACCACTAGACCCCAAATAACTCTACTTAACTAATTTACACATACAGGAACCACTAGACCCCAAATAACTCTACTTAACTAATTTACACATACAGGAACCACTAGACCCCAAAAACTCTACTTAACTAATTTACACATACAGGAACCACTAGACCCCAAATAACTCTACTTAACTAATTTACACATACAGGAACCACTAGACCCAAATAACTCTACTTAACTAATTTACACATACAGGAACCACTAGACCCCAAATAACTCTACTTAACTAATTTACACATACAGGAACCACTAGACCCCAAATTACTCTACTTAACTAATTTACACATACAGGAACCACTAGACCCCAAATAACTCTACTTAACTAATTTACACATACAGGAACCACTAGACCCCAAATAACTCTACTTAACTAATTTACACATACAGGAACCACTAGACCCCAAATAACTCTACTTAACTAATTTACACATACAGGAACCACTAGACCCCAAATAACTCTACTTAACTAATTTACACATACAGGAACCACTAGACCCCAAATAACTCTACTTAACTAATTTACACATACAGGAACCACTAGACTCCAAATAACTCTACTTAACTAATTTACACATACAGGAACCACTAGACCCCAAATAACTCTACTTAACTAATTTACACATACAGGAACCACTAGACCCCAAATAACTCTACTTAACTAATTTACACATACAGGAACCACTAGACCCCAAATAACTCTACTTAACTAATTTACACATACAGGAACCACTAGACCCCAAATAACTCTACTTAACTAATTTACACATACAGGAACCACTAGACCCCAAATAACTCTACTTAACTAATTTACACATACAGGAACCACTAGACCCCAAATAACTCTACTTAACTAATTTACACATACAGGAACCACTAGACCCCAAATTACTCTACTTAACTAATTTACACATACAGGAACCACTAGACCCCAAATAACTCTACTTAACTAATTTACACATACAGGAACCACTAGACCCCAAATAACTCTACTTAACTAATTTACACATACAGGAACCACTAGACCCCAAATTACTCTACTTAACTAATTTACACATACAGGAACCACTAGACCCCAAATAACTCTACTTAACTAATTTACACATACAGGAACCACTAGACCCCAAATAACTCTACTTAACTAATTTACACATACAGGAACCACTAGACCCCAAATAACTCTACTTAACTAATTTACACATACAGGAACCACTAGACCCCAAATAACTCTACTTAACTAATTTACACATACAGGAACCACTAGACCCCAAATAACTCTACTTAACTAATTTACACATACAGGAACCACTAGACCCCAAATAACTCTACTTAACTAATTTACACATACAGGAACCACTAGACCCCAAATTACTCTACTTAACTAATTTACACATACAGGAACCAATAGACCCCAAATTACTCTACTTAACTAATTTACACATACAGGAACCACTAGACCCCAAATAACTCTACTTAACTAATTTACACATACAGGAACCACTAGACCCCAAATAACTCTACTTAACTAATTTACACATACAGGAACCACTACACCCCAAATAACTCTACTTAACTAATTTACACATACAGGAACCACTAGACCCCAAATTACTCTACTTAACTAATTTACACATACAGGAACCACTAGACCACAAATAACTCTACTTAACTAATTTACACATGCAGGAAGCACTAGACCCCAAATAACTCTACTTAACTAATTTACACATACAGGAACCACTAGACCCCAAATTACTCTACTTAATTAATTTACACATACAGGAACCACTAGACCCCAAATGACTCTACTTAACTAATTTACACATACAGGAACCACTACACCCCAAATAACTCTACTTAACTAATTTACACATACAGGAACCACTACACCCCAAATAACTCTACTTAACTAATTTACACATACAGGAACCACTAGACCCCAAATAACTCTACTTAACTAATTTACACATACAGGAACCACTAGACCCCAAATAACTCTACTTAACTAATTTACACATACAGGAACCACTAGACCCCAAATTACTCTACTTAACTAATTTACACATACAGGAACCACTAGACCCCAAATAACTCTACTTAACTAATTTACACATACAGGAACCACTAGACCCCAAATAACTCTACTTAACTAATTTACACATACAGGAACCACTAGACCCCAAATAACTCTACTTAACTAATTTACACATACAGGAACCACTAGACCCCAAATAACTCTACTTAACTATTTTACACATACAGGAACCACTACACCCCAAATAACTCTACTTAACTAATTTACACATACAGGAACCACTAGACCCCAAATTACTCTACTTAACTAATTTACACATACAGGAACCACTAGACCCCAAATTACTCTACTTAACTAATTTACACATACAGGAACCACTAGACCCCAAATAACTCTACTTAAATAATTTACACATACAGGAACCACTAGTCCCCAAATAACTCTACTTAACTAATTTACACATGCAGGAACCACTAGACCCCAAATAACTCTACTTAACTAATTTACACATACAGGAACCACTAGTCCCCAGATAACTCTACTTAACTAATTTACACATACAGGAACCACTAGACCCCAAATTACTCTACTTAACTAATTTACACATACAGGAACCACTAGACCCCAAATAACTCTACTTAACTAATTTACACATACAGGAACCACTAGACCCCAAATAACTGTACTTAACTAATTTACACATACAGGAACCACTAGACCCCAAATAACTCTACTTAACTAATTTACACATACAGGAACCACTAGACCCCAAATAACTCTACTTAACTAATTTACACATACAGGAACCACTAGACCCCAAATTACTCTACTTAACTAATTTACACATACAGGAACCACTAGACCCCAAATAACTCTACTTAACTAATTTACACATACAGGAACCACTAGACCCCAAATAACTCTACTTAACTAATTTACACATACAGGAACCACTAGACCCCAAATAACTCTACTTAACTAATTTACACATACAGGAACCACTAGACCCCAAATAACTCTACTTAACTATTTTACACATACAGGAACCACTACACCCCAAATAACTCTACTTAACTAATTTACACATACAGGAACCACTAGACCCCAAATTACTCTACTTAACTAATTTACACATACAGGAACCACTAGACCCCAAATTACTCTACTTAACTAATTTACACATACAGGAACCACTAGACCCCAAATAACTCTACTTAAATAATTTACACATACAGGAACCACTAGTCCCCAAATAACTCTACTTAACTAATTTACACATGCAGGAACCACTAGACCCCAAATAACTCTACTTAACTAATTTACACATACAGGAACCACTAGTCCCCAGATAACTCTACTTAACTAATTTACACATACAGGAACCACTAGACCCCAAATTACTCTACTTAACTAATTTACACATACAGGAACCACTAGACCCCAAATAACTCTACTTAACTAATTTACACATACAGGAACCACTAGACCCCAAATAACTGTACTTAACTAATTTACACATACAGGAACCACTAGACCCCAAATAACTCTACTTAACTAATTTACACATACAGGAACCACTAGACCCTAAATAACTCTACTTAACTAATTTACACATACAGGAACCACTAGACCCAAAATAACTCTACTTAACTAATTTACACATACAGGAACCACTAGACCCCAAATAACTCTACTTAACTAATTTACACATACAGGAACCACTAGACCCCAAATAACTCTTCTTAACTAATTTACACATACAGGAACCACTAGACCCCAAATTACTCTACTTAACTAATTTACACATACAGGAACCAATAGACCCCAAATTACTCTACTTAACTAATTTACACATACAGGAACCACTAGACCCCAAATTACTCTACTTAACTAATTTACACATACAGGAACCACTAGACCCCAAATAACTCTACTTAACTAATTTACACATACAGGAACCACTACACCCCAAATAACTCTACTTAACTAATTTACACATACAGGAACCACTAGACCCCAATTTACTCTACTTAACTAATTTACACATACAGGAACCACTAGACCCCAAATTACTCTACTTAACAAATTTACACATACAGGAACCACTAGACCCCAAATAACTCTCATGTCCCTGAGCCATAATATTCATGTTTCTGCAGTTTATCACAATACAGCACAATTTAACCTATATTTCATTTTACTATAAAAATAGACTGTATGTAAATATGTCACTTAAGAGATGGAACCTTGTACACAATAGCAATAACAATCACCGAGATTACTAGTTTTGCGTTATGATGCGGCTATTACGAGTCTTGTCGGTATAGGTGTACCGCACACCTTTTAGCCTGTCACGCAACGTCAGTACAGTACCACACTTTTTTCAATGGGACTCCCATAGCGCTGGCATTACAAGTTTGCCTGGGAGGTCAAAAAGTGAGCGGTACACTCTTTAACCACAAGATCTGTAACGCCATCTAAAGTCAGCAGTTATAAGTTTTACGCTACAAAGCTGTAACATAAAACTCATAGCTAAAGTGTTACAAAGTATACTAAACACCCGTAAACTACCTATTAACCCCTAAACTGAGGCCCTCCCGCATCGCAAACACTATAATACATTTATTAACCCCTAAACCGAGGCCCTCCCGCATCGCAAACACTATAATAAATGTATTAACCCCTAATCTGCCACTCCGGACATCGTCATCACTATAATAAAGTTATTAACCCCTAAACCGCTGCCCTCCCGCATAAAAAACACTATTTAAATATTATTAACCCCCTAATCTGCCGTCCGCCCACACCACTGCTATAATAAACCTATTAATCCCTAAACCGCAAGCCTCCACAACGAGATATACTAAAATAAACTATTAACCCCTAAACTAAAAGCCCCCACAACAAAATAAACTATAATAAACCTATTAACCCATAAACCTAACGACTCCCTTACTTTATATTAAAATTACAATTTCCCTATCTTAAAGTAAATTAAAACTTACTTGTCAAATTAAATAAATTAATTTTAAACTAACAATTAAACTATTATAATTATTAAACTAAAATTAAACTAATTACCAATTAAATTAAACTAAACTACACATTAAAAAATCCTAACACTACTCTAAAAATTACAAAATGTAAGTGCAAGGCTCTAGATCAGCCTGGAACGTCTTAAGGGTTAAGGTTGCAGGGAGGAGGAATGTGTGTGGAGCTATGGGTTAGATTGCAACAATGTTGCAGATCTAAGGGAGGGGTCTCTACTCACAGATAAGAAGGGGATTCTGGGAGTTTGAGGCCCTCTTTGTGTTCAGAAACATCTGGAACCTTCACCCACCCACCCAGCCCCTTTTTTCCACGGCAATTAGCTAGTAGTAATTAATTATGAGATAGTTCCCCTGGGTCCGGACAGGGTTAGTCAACCTATCGTCTTTGGGTAAGGCCAGGGCAATTGTTAATTTTCAGCTCCCCCCCAGTTTCGTCTTGGTGTTCACCTAGATGGGCTGAGGGTCCCGTAAAGGTTTGAGCGTTGGTACACCCTAAAGGCGGGCGGTAGCATCCTTGGCGGCAGATAGAAAGCAGGGAGGAGTGACGGCCATTGCAGGGGGCGGGACGTACCCAGGCGCGTGCTTGGGGAAAACGCCTCCTCGGTTGCGGAGGGCCGAACAGCTCGAGTATGTAACCTTCTATCTGGCACCGCGTTGTAGCCGGGCTCCGCTTTGTCTCCGTTTGCTTATAGTCATTTACCGTACTTAGGTAAATGAAAAAGTTAAGAGTTTAGAGAAGGCCTTGATGCTTTAAGTGAAATCATACAAGGAGTGCCTCTTATTAATAAAATTGACCTATACGGTCTTACCTCCATATTTTTGTCTTGTCTTTATTTATGGTTATAGTTAAGTACGTAAGGTAGTTGCCATACCCGCATGACATTGAACCTTTAACTCCCTTAAGTATCTAATTACAAAAAACAAAAACAAAATTACAAAAAAACAAACACTAAATTAAGAAAAATAAGAAACAAATTATCAAAAATAAAAAATAATTACACCTAATCTAGTAGCCCTATCAAAATAAAAAAGCCCCCCCCCCAAAAAAAAACCCCTAGCCTACAATAAATGGTCCTTTAAAGGGCCTTTTATGGGGCATTGCCCCAAAGATATAAGCTCTTTTACCTGTAAAAGATATTCAAGCACCCCCCCAACAGTAAAACCCACCACCCCCACAACCAAATAAAATAACTATCTAAAAAAACATAAGCTAGCCATTGCCCTGAAAAGAGCATTTGTATGGGCATTGCCCTTAAAAGGGCATTTAGCTCTTTTACATGCCCAGACCCTAAACTAAAAATAAAACCCACCCAAAAAAACATTAAAAAAATCTAACACTAACCCCCGACAATCGACTTACAGTTCTTGAAGTCTGGCTTGAAGGATCCATCCAGCCGGCGAAGTCATCATCCATGTGGCAAGAAGTCTTCATCCAGCCGGCGGAGTCCTCATCCAGGTAGCAAGAAGTCTTCATCCAGACGGCATCTTCTATCTTCATCCATCCAGCCTGGAGGGGGTCCATTCTGAAGACATACAGCGTGGAGCATCCTCTTCATACGGTCGCCGCCGTAAACTGGAACTTCAATGCAAGTGATGCAATCCAAAATGGCGTCCCTTGCATTCCTATTGGCTGAAAGATTTCAATCAGACAATAGGAATTAGAGCTGCTAAAATCCTTTTGGCTGATTGGAACAGCCAATAGGATGAGAGCTCAATCCTATTGACTGATTGGATCAGCCAATAGGATTTTGGCAGCTCTAATTCCTATTGGTTGATTGAAAGATTAGGGGTTAATAACTGTATGTAGGTGACGGCGATGTTGGGGGTGGAAGATTAGGGGTGTTTAGACTCAGGGTTTATGTTAGGGTGTTTAAACATTAGTTTTATTTTCCCCATAGACATCAATGGGGCTGCGTTACGGAGCTTTTCATTCCGCAATTGCAGGTGTTAGACATTTTTTTTGCCGGCTCTCCTCATTGATGTCTATGGGGAAATCGTGCACAAGCACGTAACAGCAGCGCTTGATTTCGGTGCAGTATGGAGCTCAACATAACCATATCACCCACACAAGCCTGCTTTTTTAAAACTCGTAATACCAGCGCTATAGGGAGGTAAAATAACGCCGATTTTGTGGCGGTCGTTAAAATCCCTATAGCGCTCAAAACTCGTAAACTAGCTGAATGTATTTTAACTCAGCCAAGCTCAGCATTGGGATTCTGGAAGCAAAGACTTTCACCTAGACTACTAGTTTTGAGCGCTATAGGGAAAGTAAAGAACGCAACAAAAGTTGCATTATTTAACCCCCTATAGGGCTGCCATTACAAGTTTTAAAAAACCCGGCTTGTGCGGGCAATATGGCTGTGTTGAGCTCCATACCGCGCACAAAACAAGCGCTGTGTTTGACGTGCTCGTGCACGCTTTCTCCATAGACATCAATGGGGAGAGCTGTCTGAAAAAAAAAACCTAACACTTGAGATCACGGAAACAAAAGCTCCGTAATGCAGCCCCATTCTATTGGGGTGTACTGTTGAGGTGGTCTTTGTGGTTTTTTTACAAGTAAGTTGATATCTTTGGGGCAATACCCCACAAAATGCCCTTTTAAGAGACATTGGTAGTTTGTTGTAGGCTAGGGTTTTTTTTTTATTTTGGGTGGCCTTTTTTATTTTGATAGGGCTATTAGATTAGGTGTCATTCTTCTTTGATTTTAGATAATTTCATTTGTTATTTTCTGTAATTTAGTGTTTGTTATTTTTTGTAACTTAGTATTATTTTGTTTTTGTATTTAGATACCTTGTAATTTTTAGAGTAGTCTTAGGATTTTTTTAATGTGTAGTTTAGTTTAATTTAATTGGTAGTTAATTTTAGTTTAATAATTATAATAGTTTGTTAGTTTAAAAATAATTTATTTTATTATTTAGTTTATGGGTGTTAGGGTACTTTTTAACACTTTAGTTATGAGTTTTATGTTACAGCTTTGTAGCGTAAAACTCATAACTACTGACTTTAGATGGTGGTACGGATCTTGTCGTTTTAGGCTGTAACGCTCGCTTTTTAGCCTCACCGCAAAACTCATAATACCGGCGCTATGGGAATCCCATTAAAAAAACATAATTTTTACGAGTGCGGTACTGACGTTGCGTTATAGGCTAAAAGGCTTGTGGTACAGCTATACTGACAAGACTTGTAATGGCTAAGTTAGGGAAAATGATGCATTATGGGCCACAACGCTGCTATTTGACTCATAACGCACAACTAGTAATCTAGGTGTGCATCACTGCTATTGTAATTTGGTGCATGTTTCCATTTCTTGTCAGTAGGGTTGCCAGCTGTGCTCTATAAAAATACCGGACAACCTGGGGTCACACAATATCCCTCAAAGTTTAACTTTAGGCCCATGTTTGATCCAACCATTTATATTTTTCACAACTGAGCAGTCATTTTATCCCCTTGGTTGCCAGTAACACATAAATGCAGTAGTGATTTGATTGCTGGACTGCCAGGAGCACATATACACACAGCAATGGTTTAACACAAATCTAACACTAATTTATCTTTCCCCCCAGCTGACTTAAATTATACTCACAACAAGTCTTTAAGAACATTCACAGACCCACATTTACAGCTGACACTGCTCTCTGCATCAGGTAGTTAAAGGAAGATAGTTACCCTCCCACCCTGCCCCTCACCCCACCCACCCCAGGTTCATTCCCCCATTTATAGATAGTCTCCCACACACCTTTCATTCTCCTAAACTGACAGCTGCAAACACTAATCAGCACATCCTTCCATTCACTTAACCCTTTAGAATACATACCCTCTCCCCCTAAAAATAGCTATATATCCCACATCAATAGTGTGTGAATATATATGTGTGTGTGTATGTATATATACATATATATTTCTTTTTTATATTGTACTATTTTTATTTATTTTCACCTACACACCTCATAGCACTAACATGTATCAAAATATGACCATACTGATATTTGTGACAACCATTTTCTCACTCCAAATTTGTTCACTTCATTGCCACCATAATCACCCACCTCAAACTGGAAAACAAATTATCATACACCATGGCCTGCTCTGTTGCTGTAACTTATCTGCTGAGTGCTGGTGGAGGGTTATAAAAAATAGCCCTCCTACCCCCACCTCACAAAATTATAAAGTATGCCATTCACTATATAGCCAAACAAAAACTATGTTCAAATTCCTATTCCTTATGCTACTCGCCCTTGCAAATGATGTAGAGTCTAACCCTGGTCCCCCAGAAAATTCCATTCCTAGCCTTCCAGCTAAAAAAGGCCTCTCCTTTGTGCACTGTAATATACGCAGCTTATTTCCAAAAATCGATGCACTGCAAGCTTGGTGTTTACAATACAAGCCAAAAATCATTGTTATCTCTGAATCATGACTAACTGCAAAAATACCTGACTCTGCCATTGCAAAACATGGGTATTCATGCCATAGAATTGACAGAGCAAAGAGAGGAGGCGGCATTGTAATTTATGTTGACAACTCCACAAAGTTCACCCCCATACAAAAATCTAGCTCTCCTGCCACCTTTGATTTCCTATCTGGCAAAATTGAGATCCCGTGCAGTAAATCAATCATTGTTGCAGGAATCTACCGCCCACCAAGCTCCCCCGTGCATTCCATTTCGGACATAACACAGCTCCTTAGTGAATCCATAACTCAAAACCCAAAAAGTGAAATTATGGTTTTTGTAGATTTCAACATCGATTGGCTGAATCCAAAAAATAACAGTTGTCGCTCGCTGTTTAAATCTTTGCAGCTAACGCAATTAATCTCCTCCCCAACTTGCATAAACATCAAAAGCCATAATCATACCCTGCTCGACTGGATTCTCTCCACTTCTCCCGACCGAATCCAGGAGGCAGGTGTTCTCCCTAACAATTTCAGTGACCACTGCTTAGTGTACTGTGTGCGCAAAATAAAGGCTACTAAATCCTCTCCCAAGGTTAAAATCACCAGGTCCTTCAAAAAATGTAATCTTCAATCATTTCTAAATGACATCAAGAACCTCCCCTGGCACAGATTAAACCTAATCCCAGATCTAGACTCTGCAGCTGAATTCTTTCAGTCTGAACTCCTACAAGTTTGGAATTTACATGCACCGCTGCGTAAGGTGAGAGTAAAAGGAGCACACTTAAATTGGATCACAGCTGACCTCATTCAAATGTACCAATTTCGAGACTCATTGTGGTCAAAGTTCAAGCATACTGGCTCTATGAATGATCACTGTGTATATAGACAATGGCGAAATATATGTACTAAACAAACAAAATTGGCTAAGGCGCAATATTTCTGTGAAAATCTGAACAATAATATATGTAACCCTAGAAAGTTTTGGAAACTCATAAATAACCTACAAAATCCACCAATCCACTCCCAACCCTCCACTGTCAATGTGGATAACCAAAACCTGCAACTCCCCTTAGAAGTAGCAAATGCCTTTAACAATTATTTTGTAGGATGCTCCACCACCCTGATTGACAAACTAATAAATGGCACGCATCCTGAAGCTACAAATGTGGATCAGGCCCCACTAAAACAGCAAAGACCCAATATACCCTTCAATGTCGTCAAGAAACACCTCGATAATCTAAAAATGAAAAACCAGTCAGGACCTGATCAAATCCCAGCAATGCTGTTGAAGCTCAGTGCGCCGGCAATTGCTAAGCCTGTCGCAACCCTAATTAATGAATCCTTGGTGTCTGGATACATACATAGGCAAGAGTAGTGCCTATTCATAAAAGTGGGGATTTAACCTTGGTTTCTAACTATCGTCCTATATCATTGCTCCCTATATTGTCAAAAATCTTAGAAAAATGCGTCCATACGCAATTATGCGAGTATTATCAACTTTCTAACTATCTGACCCCTGATCAATCAGGTTTTAGACCGAATCACTCCACTACAACTGCCCTCCTAAAAGTTTGCAACGACATCCAAACTGGCATGGAACAAGGAGACCTAACTGGAGCTATTTTCCTTGATTTTGCAAAGGCTTTTGACACAGTGGACCATGACCTACTACTTCTCAAACTAAAAAACTCTGGTATTGCTGATTGCCCGTTAACCTGGTTTAAATCATATGTATCAGATTGATCACAATATGTCTCTGTCTCTAACAGTGACTCCCTCCCTCTCCCAGTCACGTGTGGTGTTTCCCAAGGTTCCATTCTCGGCCCCCTACTATTCACATTATTTATAAATGATTTGCCTAATGTCTGCAAATCCTCAACTGTACACATGTACGCAGACGACACGGTAATCTATGCAAACAAATCTGATCTGCCGCAGCTTGAAGCAGTGCTCCAAGACCAGTTCACAGAGGTAGAAAAGTGGATCTCGAAAAACAAACTCTTCCTAAACACTGACAAAACGGTCACAATGATCTTTGGAACGGGACCTAAAATACAAAAATTACAAAATTACCATCTTCGCATCAAAACAAAATCCAATTGCACGCTGACCACAGTCCACTCTTTTAAATACTTAGGTATGTTGTTAGACCCCAATCTATCTTTTGGACTCCACATAGAAAAACTTGCATCTAAACTTTATCCAAAACTAGGTGCCCTGTACAGAAACAAATCTTGCTTCAGCCCTACAGTAAAGGAAACGATTGTACAGCAAATGCTGATGCCTATCTTGGATTACGGGGACATAGTATATGCACCTGCTCCACAAACTCATCTTAATAAACTAAATACGTTATATAACTCGTTCTGCCGCTTTGTACTACAATGTGACATGCTAAAATACCATTGTGACATGCTAAAAGAACTAAACTGGCTGTCGCTGGAATCCAGACGCACCCTCCATCTTTCCTGCCTTGTATTTAAGAGCCTTTCTGGGAAGCTCCCACCCTACCTGAGCAGAATGCTCTCCCCTGCTATTCCCACCTCCTATAACCTCCGATCCAATAACAGCACATTATTTAGCTTGCCTCAATACAAAAAGAAAGCAGCTCGATCCTCCTTTTCCTACAGAGCGCCACAATTATGGAATGACCTCCCTCACACTTTAAAAACTTCCCCGAAGCCTAAAATCCTTTAAGAGATCCCTCTATACATATCTCAAAACAGAATGCTCCTGTCATGGTTGATTAAATATTTCATACCTGCTCTATGTTAAAAGTTTGCATATATTGTGTATTATTATTATTGTTTTTGTATTTTATTGTACACTATTGTATCAATGCAATGTTTTGTGGTCCCAGGACATACTTGAAAACGAGAGAAATCTCAATGTATCCTTCCTGGTAAAATATTTTATAAATAAATAAACACCCTGCATGGCTGCCTCTTACACTAGAAAATGCACAGTGTTACTTTTTTGGGTACTTTAAAAATACTGGAATTTAAGTGTCCAGTGTTTTTGTATAGATTTTACTGGACAGCCTGCTAAAAACTGGACTGTCCGGGTTGAATACTGTACACCAGGCAGCCCTACTTGTAGGAAACATATTGCAAAGGATATGAAATCAATAAAGGATATGAAGAGAATTAAGCAAACCTGATAACAGAAGTAAAATGGAATGTTGCTTAAAATTGATTTGTGCTATGTGAAAGAAAAACAAAATGGGTTTCATGTCCCTTTAAAGTCTCACAAAGGGATTGTGATACTGGATGAACAGCTGTTAATTAATAGATGGAGAAGAATGTTAACATTGCACTTAGAATGCGGGATAATAATAAGGAATACGCTCGGAGCAGAGGTTGCTGAAGATACTATGCTGCCTGGGTTGCGAATGCAATGACTCCCCCTGTAGTAACATCTAATTAGCATATCAACCTACTATCCTGCTGCTGACCTTACTAAGCCTGCCTACCTGCATGCAACCAATGCTTATGCGCAAAAATTAAGAAGAAAGTTAGGGAGGAGATACATTTGTCCCACTTTTAATGTCATCATTTGTGTCTGTTCGCGATGAGGCTTTGCTGCTTGGAGCCTGTGACTTCCCCCATGAAGACAGAGGACAGGAATGGTCTGGGTCTGACAGTGACTAACTCAGTCACTAATGTATTGCCCCTTGTCAAGTGCTGCCTGTGTCCATTGGACTTACTTGGTCCCATGGTAGAACCGGTCCTGGCTATGAGCGATTTTACTCTGCACAGCCAGTAGCAGAACATCTGTATGCAATGGTAGTCCAGGAGAAGATTCAGTGCTGATAAGTAATATAATGCTACATAGCAGCGCAGGGATATTCATTAGGGAAGGATTTACATATTTAGCAGTCTCATGAAATGATGATCATATGCAAAACTTGTGGCACTTCCTGAAAACAAGATATTGTGTGAAGTTCTGGCTGATATTCTCAGCACCTATAATTAATGTTAACACATTTGCTTCATGGAACAGATTTTGATATTTCTAGCGCACAGAGTCACTGCCTTGAACGAACAAACTGTATGTGTGTATCAGACGAGCTTTGAGAGCTGAGCTTTGCTGAAGGTCAAGGAGTTCTGCTCTAGAATTCATTAAACAATAAGTTAAGTAGTAAATGTGGAACAGAAAACAGGAAGCAGAAATGAGAGGAGTGTTACAAAATATAACAGTTAGACTGGGCATCGCTGCCATCTAATAGCGCGGATGATACATCCGGTAACATCACCTGACACTATGAGGCCCATTTATCAAGCTCCGAGCTTGTGGCCCCGTGTTTCTGGCGAGTCTTCAGACTCGCCAGAAACACCAGTTATGAAGCAGCGGTCTAAAGACCGCTGCTCCATAACCCTATCCGCCTGCTCTGATGAGGCGGACATGAATTGCCGGAAATCAACCCGATCGAGTACGATCGGGTTGATTGACACCTCCCTGCTGGCGGCCGATTGGCCGTGAGTCAGCAGGGGCGGCATTGCACCAGCAGCTCTTGTGAGCTGCTGGAGCAATGTTAAATATGAAGAGCGTATTGCTTTCCACATTCAGTGAGGTCTTGCGGACCTGATCCGCACTGTCGGATCAGGTCCGCAAGACCTTTAATAATTAGGCCCCTAGATATCAAGTCTCTGTGAAGCACAAGCTGTTTTACTTATAGTTTTAAATATTAAAATAAGAATCATTTTGTTCTATTAAGAATTCTAATTGAACTGTAATTTACAGTAAAGGGACATAAAGGTACAATATAGCGATGATCGAATGCATTCTGTATTTTGCCCACATCACTCCCCAGAGACAGCAATCGTTAAAGGGACAGTAAAGGTTCAGAATAATTTTATATAATTCTGCACACGGTGCAGAATTATATAACATTATTTAAGCGGTAACTTCAAAAATGTAAAAGTATTTTCAGAATTTTTAGTGAACGTTGGACTCTGCTCCAGGATCTACTGAGCGGGTCTTGAATATCCAAAGCGCTTCACGGGCTTGCTGGTTAGTCACAGCACGCCCGGTTGCGATATTGGAATAAATGTAGCTCGCTCCCACTACTAGACCAGAGCGAGAGAGAGTTACATTTATTCCAATAGCGCGACCGGGCGTGCTGTGACTAGCAAGCCTGTGAAGCGCTTTGGATAATCAAGACCCGCTCAGTAGATCCTGGAGCGGAGTCCAACGTTCAGTGAAAATTCTGAAAATACTTTTACATTTTTGAAGTTACCTTTTAAATAAAGTTATATAATTCTGCACTGTGTGCAGAATTATATAACATTATTCAGAACCTTTACTGTCCCTTTAAGGTTACCACTTACAGCAAAATCCAAAATGCCACTTCTCTCTGCTTATCCTCCTTGATCTGTCTGCAGCCTTTGATAC
The DNA here is from genome assembly GCF_027579735.1 of Bombina bombina. Classification (NCBI taxonomy): domain Eukaryota; kingdom Metazoa; phylum Chordata; class Amphibia; order Anura; family Bombinatoridae; genus Bombina; species Bombina bombina. The sequence goes on along the minus strand of NC_069501.1, from coordinate 1,280,984,764 downwards.
AGTTGACCACCCTCTTTTGTTAAAAACCCTCTAATCCTTCAGCATTTGTGACACAGCCCTCTCTTCCTACCTATCAAACCGTTCCTTTAGTGTAGCCTTCTCTGGGGCTTCCTCTGCCTCGTTACTTTTCTCTTGTAAGGTGTATCCAGTCCACGGATCATCCATTACTTGTGGGATATTCTCCTTCCCAACAGGAAGTTGAAAGAGGACACCCACAGCAGAGCTGCTATATAGATCCTCCCCTAACTGCCATATCCAGTCATTCTCTTGCAACTCTCAACAAAGATGGAGGTAGTAAGAGGAAAGTGGGGAAATATAGTTAGTTTTGTCTTCAATCAAAAGTTTATTATTTTTAAATGGTACCGGAGTTGTACTATTTTATCTCAGGCAGCATTTAGAAGAAGAATCTGCCTGCATTTTCTATGATCTTAGCAGAAGTAACTAAGATCCACTGCTGTTCTCACATATGTCTGAGGAGTGAGGTAACTTCAGAGGGAGAATGGCGTGCAGGGTATCCTGCAATAAGTTTTAAGTTTTTCTAGGGATGGAATTGCTAGAAAATGCTGCTGATACCGGATTAATGTAAGTTAAGCCTAAATACAGTGATTTAAAAGCGTCTAATATCAGGCTTACTATCAGAGATATATACTCTTATAAATGTGCAATATAAAACGTTTGCTGGCATGTTTAATCGTTTTTATATATGCTTTGGTGATAAAACTTATTGGGGCCTAGTTTTTTCCACATGGCTGGCTTGATTTTTGCCTAGAAACAGTTTCCTGGGGCTTTCCACTGTTATAGTATGAGTGGGAGGGGCCTATTTTAGCGCTTTTTTGCGCAGTTAAAATTACAGACAGAGACATTCAGCTTCCCTCAGCAGTCCCCTGCATGCTATAGGACATCTCTGAAGGGCTCTAAAGGCTTCAAAAGCTTCACAGCTGAGCTGTGGCAGTTGTGACTGTTTAAAAAACGTTTAATTCGTTTTTTTTATCCGTTTTTTGCATCCAGGGGTTAATCATCCATTTGCAAGTGGGTGCAACGCTCTTCTAACCTATTACATACACTGTAAAAATTTTGTTTGAATTATTGCCTTTTTTCACTGTTTTTCAAATTTTGACAAAATTTATTTCTCTTAAAGGCACAGTACTGTTTTTTATATTTGCTTGTTAACTTGATTTAAAGTGTTTTCTAAGCTTGCTAGTCTCATTGCTAGTCTGTATAAACATGTCTGACATAGAGGAAACTCCTTGTTCATTATGTTTAAAAGCCATGGTGGAACCCCATATGAGAATGTGTACTAAATGTATTGATTTCACTGTAAACAATAAAGATCAGCTTTTATCTTTAAAAAATTTATCACCAGAGGATTCTGACGAGGGGGAAGTTATGCCGACTAACTCTCCCCACGTGTCAGACCCTTTGACTCCCGCTCAAGGGACTCACGCTCAAATGGCGCCAAGTACATCAAGGACGCCCATAGCGATTACTTTACAAGACATGGCGGCAGTCATGGATAATACACTGTCAGCGGTATTAGCCAGACTACCTGAATTTAGAAGAAAGCATGATAGCTCTGGTGTTAGGCGTAATACAGAGCATACAGACGCTTTAAGAACCTTGTCTGATACTGCCTCACAATATGCAGAAGCTGAGGAAGGAGAGCTTCAGTCTGTGGGTGATATCTCTGACTCAGGGAAACCTGATTCTGATATTTCTACTTTTAAATTTAAGCTTGAGAACCTCCGTGTTTTGCTTAGGGAGGTTTTAGCTGCTCTGAATGACTGTGACACAATTGCAGTGCCAGAGAAATTGTGTAGACTGGATAAATACTTTGCAGTGCAGGTGTGTACTGAGGTTTTTCCAATACCTAAAAGGTTTACAGAAATTATTAATAAAGAGTGGGATAGACCCGGTGTGCCGTTTCCCCCCCCCCCCTAATATTTTTAGAAAAATGTTTCCCATAAAATATTTTTAGAAAAATGTTACCCATAGACGCCACCACACAGGACTTATGGCAAACGGTCCCTAAGGTGGAGGGAGCAGTTTCTACTTTAGCAAAGCGTACTACTATCCCTGTCGAGGACAGTTGTGCTTTTTCAGATCCTATGGATAAAAAATTAGAGGGTTACCTTAAGAAAATGTTTATTCAACAAGGTTTTATCCTGCAGCCCCTTGCATGCATTGCTCCTGTCACTGCTGCTGCGGCGTTCTGGTTTGAGTCTCTGGAAGAGGCTTTACAGACAACGACTCCTTTGGAGGACATACTTAACAAGCTTAGAGCACTTAAGCTAGCTAATTCTTTTGTTTCTTATGCCATTGTTCATTTGACTAAACTAACGGCTAAGAATTCTGTATTTGCCATCCAGGCGCGTAGGGCGCTATGGCTCAAATCTTGGTCAGCTGACGTGACTTCAAAGTCTAAACTACTTAACATTCCCTTCAAGGGGCAGACCGTATTCGGGCCTGGTTTGAAGGAAATTATTGCTGTCATTACTGGAGGTAAAGGTCATGCCTTTCCTCAGGACAGGTCCAAATCAAGGGCCAAACAGTCTAATTTTCGTGCCTTTCAAAACTTCAAGACAAGTGCAGCATCAACTTCCTCTGCTACAAAACAAGAGGGAACTTTTGCTCAGTCCAAGACGGCCTGGAAACCTAACCAGTCCTGGAACAAAGGCAAGCAGGCCAAAAAGCCTGCTGCTGCCTCTAAGACAGCATGAAGGAACGGCCCCCTTACCAGTAACGGATCTAGTAGGGGGCAGACTTTCTCTCTTCGCCCAGGCGTGGGCAAGAGATGTTCAGGATCCCTGGACGTTGGAGATTATATCTCAGGGGTATCTTCTGGACTTCAAGGCTTCTCCTCCACAAGGGAGATTTCACCTTTCACGATTCTCTGTCAACCAGATAAAGAAAGAGGCATTCTGACACTGTGTGCAAGACCTCCTAGTTATGGGAGTGATCCATCCAGTTCCAAGGGAGGAACAGGGACAGGGATTTTACTCAAATCTGTTTGTGGTTCCCAAAAAAGAGGGAACCTTCAGACCAATCTTGGATCTAAAGATCTTAAACAAATTCCTCATAGTTCCATCATTCAAAATGGAAACTATTCGGACCATCCTACCTATGATCCAGGAGGGTCAATATATGACTACGGTGGATCTAAAGGATGCTTACCTTCACATTCCGATACACAAAGATCATCATCGGTTCCTAAGGTTTGCCTTTCTGGACAGGCATTACCAGTTTGTGGCTCTTCCCTTCGGGTTAGCTACAGCCCCAAGAATTTTTACAAAGGTTCTGGGGGCGCTTCGGGCATAGCAGTGGCCCCTTATCTAGATGACATCCTGATACAGGCGTCAAATTTCCAAATTGCCAAGTCCCATACGGACATAGTTCTGGCATTTCTGAGGTCACACGGGTGGAAAGTGAACGAGGAAAAGAGTTCTCTATCCCCACTCACAAGAGTCTCCTTCCTAGGGACTCTGATAGATTCTGTAGAAATGAAAATTAACCTGACGGAGTCCAGGTTATCAAAACTTCTAAATTCTTGCCGTGTTCTCCATTCTATTCCGCTCCCTTCGGTGGCTCAGTGCATGGAGGTAATCGGCTTAATGGTAGCGGTAATGGACATAGTTCCGTTTGCGTGCCTACATCTCAGACCGCTGCAACTATGAATGCTCAGTCAGTGAAATGGGGATTACACAGATTTGTCCCCTCTACTAAATCTGGATCAAGAGACCAGAGATTCTCTTCTCTGGTGGCTATCTCGGGTCCACCTGTCCATAGGTATGACCATTCGCAGGCCAGATTGGACAATTGTAATGACAGATGCCAGCCTTCTAGGTTGGGGTGCAGTCTGGAACTCCCTGAAGGCTCATGGATCGTGGACTCAGGAGGAGAAACTCCTTCCAATAAATATTCTGGAATTGAGAGCGATATTCAATGCTCTTCAAGCTTGGCCTCAGTTATCAACCCTGAGGTTCATCAGATTTCAGTCGGACAACATCACGACTGTGGCTTACATCAACCATCAAGGGGGAACAAGGAGTTCCCTAGCGATGTTAGAAGTCTCCAAGATAATTCGCTGGGCAGAGAGACACTCTTGCCACCTTTCAGCGATCCATATCCCAGGTGTAGAGAACTGGGAGGCGGATTTTCTAAGTCGTCAGACTTTTCATCCGGGGGAGTGGGAACTCCATCCGGAGGTGTTTGCTCAATTGATTCATCGTTTGGGCAAACCAGAACTGGATCTCATGGCGTCTCGCCAGAACGCCAAGCTTCCTTGTTATGGATCCAGGTCCAGGGACCCAGAAGCGATGCTGATAGATGCTCTAGCAGCGCCTTGGTCTTTCAACCTGGCTTATGTGTTTCCACCGTTTCCTCTGCTCCCTCGACTGATTGCCAAAATCAAACAGGAGAGAGCATCGGTGATTTTGATAGCACCTGCGTGGCCACACAGGACCTGGTATGCAGACCTAGTGGACATGTCATCCTTGGACTCTGCCTTTGAGACAAGACCTTCTACTACAAGGTCCTTTCAATCATCCAAATCTAATTTCTCTGAGACTGACTGCCTGGAGATTGAACGCTTGATTTTATTAAAGCGTGGCTTCTCCGAGTCAGTCATTGATACCCTAATACAGGCACGAAAGCCTGTCACCAGGAAAATCTACCATAAGATATGGCGTAAATATCTTTATTGGTGTGAATCCAAGAATTACTCATGGAGTAAGGTTAGGATTCCCAGGATATTGTCTTTTCTCCAAGAGGGTTTGGAAAAAGGATTATCAGCTAGTTCTTTAAAGGGACAGATTTCTGCCCTGTCTATTCTTTTGCACAAGCGTCTGGCAGATGTTCCAGACGTTCAGCCATTTTGTCAGGCTTTGGTTAGAATCAAGCCTGTGTTTAAACCTGTTGCTCCCCCATGGAGCTTAAACTTGGTTCTTAAAGTTCTTCAAGGGGTTCTGTTTGAACCTCTTCATCCCATAGATATTAAACTTTTATCTTAGAAAGTTCTTTTTTTGATGGCTATTTCCTCAGCTCGTAGAGTCTCCTAGTTATCTGCTTTACAATGTGATTCTCCTTATCTGATCTTCCATGCAGATAAGTTAGTTCTGCGTACAAAACCTGGGTTTTTGCCTAAGGTGGTATCTACTAAGAATATCAATCAAGAGATTGTTGTTCCATCATTGTGCCCTAATCCTTCTTCAAAGAAGGAACGTCTTTTACATAATCTGGACGTAGTCCGGGCTTTAAAGTTTTACTTACAAGCTACTAAAGATTTTCATCAAACATCTGCTTTGTTTGTTGTTTACTCTGGACAGAGGAGAGGTCAAAAGGCTTCAGCAACCTCTCTTTCTTTTTGGCTAAGAAGCATAATACGCTTAGCCTATGAGACTGCTGGACAGCCCTGAAAGGATTACAGCTCATTCTACTAGAGCTGTGGCTTCCACTTGGGCCTTTAAAAATGAGGCTTCTGTTGAACAGATTTGCAAGGCGGCAACTTGGTCTTCGCTTCATACTTTTTCAAAATTCTACAAATTTGATACTTTTGCTTCTTCGGAGGCGATTTTTGGGAGAAAGGTTCTACAGGCAGTGGTACCTTCCGTTTAAGTACCTACCTTGTCCCTCCCTTCATCTGTGTACTTTAGCTTTGGTATTGGTATCCCACAAGTAATGGATGATCCGTGGACTGGATACACCTTACAAGTGAAAACACAATTTATGCTTACCTGATAAATTTATTTCTCTTGTGGTATATCCAGTCCATGGCCCGCCCTGTCAGTTTAAGGCAGGTCAAAGTTTAGATTTAAACTACAGTCACCACTGCACCCTATGGTTTCTCCTTTCTCGGCTTGTTTTGGTCGAATGACTGGATATGGCAGTTAGGGGAGGAGCTATATAGCAGCTCTGCTGTGGGTGTCCTCTTGCAACTTCCTGTTGGGAAGGAGAATATCCCACAAGTAATGGATGATCCGTGGACTGGATACACCACAAGAGAAATAAATTTATCAGGTAAGCATAAATTGTTTTTTTGTTGGTGTACCTCAAGGCTCTGTCCTCAGTCCCATTCTCTTCTCAATCTTTGCATCATCATTAGGTTCCTTAATAAAGTCCCACGGGTTTCAATATCATTTGTATGCCGACAACACCCAAATCTGCATCTCTGCTCCAGACATATCTCCTTCCTTGCTAACCTGTGTCACTAACTGTCTTTCTCACATCTCTTCATGGATGTCCTCTCACTACCTTAATCTAAATCTCTCCAAAACTGAGCTCCATATTTTCTCTCCTTCTTCTAAAATCTCCACCCCCCATCTCTCTATAACTGTCGACAACTCCATCATAACCCCTACCCCGCATGCTCAATGTCTTGGGGGCACATTTGTTTTTAAATCTTTCACTCCTCACATTCAGTCCTTGGCTAAATCCTGCCCTTTCTACCATAAAAACTTCTCTAAAATTAGACATTTCCTGACACAAGACACAACTAAGATTTAATCCACTCTCTCATCCTTTCCCGTCTCAACTATTGCAACTCTGTCCTCTCTGATCTCCCTAGTTGCCGCCTAGCTCCTTTACAATCCATAATGAATGTCTCTGCCAGGCTCATCTTCCTTACACGTTGCTCTTCATCTGCTGCACCTATCTGCCAATCCTTTCACTGGCTTTCTCTTGCCTCCAGGATTAAATACAAAATTCTGACTCTGACCTTCAACTGCACTGCTCCCCCTATATCTCAGACCTTGTCTACAGATACTCTCCCTCCCATCCCCTTCGCTCTGCTCACGAACTTCTCCTCTCTTGTTACCTCCTCACATTGCCGTTTACAGGACCTCTCCAGACTGGCTCCCAACGTGTGGAACTCTCTGCCTCACTCCACAAGACTCTTCCCTAGTTTTGAAAGCTTCAGGCACTCCCTAATTAATCTACTGTTCAGGGATGCATACAACCTACACTGACCTTTCTTAATTCCAGTTCCTTTCCTTCATTGCTATCCCCTTGAACCCCCTAAGCCTAAGGGGCATATGTATCAAGCTCCAAAACAGCAGTTATGAAGCAGCGGTCACAAAGATAACCTCTGAGCAGGCGGACACACATCACCACAATACAACCCGATCAAGTACGATCGGGTTGATTGACACCCACCTGCTGGCGGTCTATTGGCCGCAAGTCTGCAGGGGGCGGCGTTGCACCAGCAGCTTTTGTGAGCTGCTGGTGAAGTGCTGAATATGGCAAGCGTATTGCTCACTGTATTCAGCTAGGTCTGGCGGACCTGATTCACAGTGTCGGATCAGGTTGCCAGACCTTGATAAATATGCCCCTAAGAGTTCAACTGTTTGCAGATCACCTTCATAAGAGCTGACTACAACAGTGCAACTCTAGGCAGGGCCCTCTACTCATTTGAACCATATAAATGTTACTTTGTATACCGCCTATGTTTATAGCCCTGCAGAATCTGTTGGCGCTCTACAAATAACCGATAATAATAATAAAAATAATATTGCATACCTATACCTGTGTGCGCCACAAAATGGTTAAACCATTACTGCTAACATCTGCTGGTGGGTTTCCAGGTTTTAAGGATAAGGGGTACTGTTTTTTAGGTGGCTGCTACCATTGTGGCAGTTAAATGGGTGGTCTGCATACCATGGTTGGGACTTGAGCATTTATAGATTTATATTAGTCCTTGGTTGTGCTCTGGTAACCAGGGCATATCCATTATTTTGATGTAGCAGGAGGGACAGCAGGCAGAGCGCTTAACCTCAGTGAAAAGGGAACCGGAAAGAAAAAATTGGGAAAAGGAGAATGGCACTACTTAGATAGAGAAGTTCCACTGTGTGTAATTATACTTATATTTAATAGTATTAATAGAATCTACTGAGAGCTATACATTCTCTGTTAGGCTAATTACTGCAAAGTTAACTTTGATATACACATATACAACAAATCATTTCTCATACTTGTAGGTTTACAACCCTCTATAAGTGGGTAATCCCAATCCAGTGTAAGGACATCTTACAATATTAATATCTATATGAACTTCAACAGATCTTACTAATTATATTATAGTAATATCTACCTATTATCAATGATGTAAGCATTGTAATTACACTGACAATATAATATCAAACCCTACTGTAGGATGAACGTTATAAAACATTAAACAACTAATGATGTACACATTGCAATTACACTAACATTGCAATATAACGCCCTGCTGGTGAATGAACGTTATAAAACACTAGTTACTAATTATATACCCTTCTAACTATATAGTAACCCTAATGATATCATTTGCAACATTCTCATTGTTGCTCACATAATATCCAGTGAAAGCAATAAGATACAATTCACACGGTGGATAGCAATAGTGTGTGATATTATTGTATGATCTTGACCAAATCGGTTTATTAACTATCAAATAGTGCATATAAGTATACAATATGTCAATAAGAGACAACTAATATATATAGCATACTTAGCACAGCAATAGTTATCTCAACCTATCTATTGATAGGGCACTATTTGGTTTTGGTAACAAATTCCCTATATAGAAGTTGACACTGATCTATATTATATATCATATATGGAGAGTACCTATTACCTTACCGTACACATAACCAGCCAAGGTAGTAATTAATTACATCTATATCTATGCTATATTTAGGTTTTGTCTGAATATCACTGTTACACTCTTTATACAATAATATGCTGTTGTCCTTACTGTATCTGACAACACATAGATTTAGGTCCTCTAGGTTAAAACACCTACTACCTTGCATCAGTGTATCATTACCTTTAGGCATCAATATATTTCTACCCATATAGGAGACGTTTGATTGGATCAGATTATCTATAGGACTGATTAAGACAACTTGTTGTTTTTAAGTGTTTGTCCCTATTTTAATAATTTTTCCCAATAAAATTTGTTATTTTAACCGCTTGTTTTCCCCTTTAGGGAAAGCTTTTTATCTAGTGACCTCCCCTTTTTTTTCTTAAATGGACATATATTTTCTATTTGGCTAGTATAGAGAAGTTGAGTGCTTTTTTGGTTACACAATCTTCTGCTGGTTTCGACCTTCTTTACAGAGCTCTCAACTTGATACATTCAGCTCTGGACCTACAACACACTGCAGATGCAGAATATAGCAGTGATTGTCAGCTACACACATAATTGTCATGGGCATGGTTAGCTCTGGATCTACAACACACTGCAGATGCAGAATATAGCGATGATTGTCAGCTACACACATAATTGTCATGGGCATGGTTAGCTCTGGACCTACAACACACTGCAGATGCAGAACATAGCAGTGATTGTCAGCTACACACATAATTGTCATGGGCATGGTCAGCTCTGGACCTACAACACACTGCAGATGCAGAACATAGCGGTGATTGTCAGCTACACACATAATTGTCATGGGCATGTTTAGCTCTGGACCTACAACACACTGCAGATGCTGAACATAGCAGTGATTGTCAGCTACACACATAATTGTCATGGGCATGGTTAGCTCTGGACCTACAACACACTGCAGATGCTGAACATAGCAGTGATTGTCAGCTACACACATAATTGTCATGGGCATGTTTAGCTCTGGACCTACAACACACTGCAGATGCAGAACATAGCGGTGATTGTCAGCTACACACATAATTGTCATGGGCATGTTTAGCTCTGGCCCTACAACACACTGCAGATGCAGAACCTAGCAGTGATTGTCAGCTACAAACATTATTGTCATGGGCATGTTTAGCTCTGGACCTACAACACACTGCAGATGCAGAACATAGCGGTGATTGTCAGCTACACACATAATTGTCATGGGCATGTTTAGCTCTGGACCTACAACACACTGCAGATGCAGAACATAGCAGTGATTGTCAGCTACACACATAATTGTCATGGGCATGTTTAGCTCTGGAACTACAACACACTGCAGATGCTGAACATAGCAGTGATTGTCAGCTACACACATAATTGTCATGGGCATGGTTAGCTCTGGACCTACAACACACTGCAGATGCTGAACATAGTGGTGATTGTCAGCTACACACATAATTGTCATGGGCATGTTTAGCTCTGGACCTACAACACACTGCAGATGCAGAATATAGCAGTGATTGTCAGCTACACACATAATTGTCATGGGCATGTTTAGCTCTGGACCTACAACACACTGCAGATGCTGAACATAGCAGTGATTGTCAGCTACACACATAATTGTCATGGGCATGTTTAGCTCTGGACCTACAACACACTGCAGATGCAGAATATAGCAGTGATTGTCAGCTACACATATAATTGTCATGGGCATGTTTAGCTCTGGACCTACAACACACTGCAGATGCAGAACATAGCGGTGATTGTCAGCTACACACATAATTGTCATGGGCATGTTTAGCTCTGGACCTACAACACACTGCAGATGCTGAACATAGAGGTGATTGTCAGCTACACACATATGCCACTCATAATTGTCATGGGCATGTTTAGCTCTGGACCTACAACACACTGCAGATGCAGAATATAGCGATGATTGTCAGCTACACACATAATTGTCATGGGCATGTTTAGCTCTGGCCCTACAACACACTGCAGATGCAGAATATAGCGATGATTGTCAGCTACACACATAATTGTCATGGGCATGTTTAGCTCTGGACCTACAACACACTGCAGATGCTGAACATAGCGGTGATTGTCAGCTATACACATAATTGTCATGGGCATGTTTAGCTCTGGACCTACAACACACTGCAGATGCTGAACATAGCGGTGATTGTCAGCTACACACATAATTGTCATGGGCATGTTTAGCTCTGGACCTACAACACACTGCAGATGCAGAATATAGCAGTGATTGTCAGCTACACACATAATTGTCATGGGCATGTTTAGCTCTGGACCTACAACACACTGCAGATGCTGAACATAGAGGTGATTGTCAGCTACACACATATGCCACTCATAATTGTCATGGGCATGTTTAGCTCTGGACCTACAACACACTGCAGATGCAGAATATAGCAGTGATTGTCAGCTACACACATAATTGTCATGGGCATGTTTAGCTCTGGACCTACAACACTGCAGATGCTGAACATAGCAGTGATTGTCAGCTACACACATAATTGTCATGGGCATGTTTAGCTCTGGACCTACAACACACTGCAGATGCAGAATATAGCGGTGATTGTCAGCTACACACATAATTGTCATGGGCATGGTTAGCTCTGGACCTACAACACACTGCAGATGCAGAACATAGCAGTGATTGTCAGCTACACACATATGCCACTCATAACTGTCATGGGCATGGTTAGCTCTGGATCTACAACACACTGCAGATGCAGAATATAGCGGTGATTGTCAGCTACACACATAATTGTCATGGGCATGGTTAGCTCTGGACCTACAACACACTGCAGATGCTGAACATAGAGGTGATTGTCAGCTACACACATAATTGTCATGGGCATGTTTAGCTCTGGACCTACAACACACTGCAGATGCAGAACATAGCGGTGATTGTCAGCTACTTACATAATTGTCATGGGCATGTTTAGCTCTGGACCTACAACACACTGCAGATGCAGAACATAGCAGTGATTGTCAGCTACACACATAATTGTCATGGGCATGTTTAGCTCTGGACCTACAACACACTGCCAATGCAGAACATAGCAGTGATTGTCAGCTACACACATAATTGTCATGGGCATGTTTAGCTCTGGACCTACAACACACTGCAGATGCAGAACATAGCAGTGATTGTCAGCTACACACATAATTGTCATGGGCATGTTTAGCTCTGGACCTACAACACACTGCAGATGCAGAATATAGCAGTGATTGTCAGCTACACACATAATTGTCATGGGCATGTTTAGCTCTGGACCTACAACACACTGCAGATGCTGAACATAGCGGTGATTGTCAGCTACACACATAATTGTCATGGGCATGGTTAGCTCTGGATCTACAACACACTGCAGATGCAGAACATAGCAGTGATTGTCAGCTACACACATAATTGTCATGGGCATGGTTAGCTCTGGATCTACAACACACTGCAGAAGCTGAACATAGCGGTGATTGTCAGCTACACACATAATTGTCATGGGCATGGTTAGCTCTGGATCTACAACACACTGCAGATGCTGAACATAGCGGTGATTGTCAGCTACACACATAATTGTCATGGGCATGGTTAGCTCTGGACCTACAACACACTGCAGATGCTGAACATAGCGGTGATTGTCAGCTACACACATAATTGTCATGGGCATGTTTAGCTCTGGACCTACAACACACTGCAGATGCAGAACATAGCAGTGATTGTCAGCTACACACATAATTGTCATGGGCATGTTTAGCTCTGGATCTACAACACACTGCAGATGCAGAATATAGCGGTGATTGTCAGCTACACACATAATTGTCATGGGCATGTTTAGCTCTGGACCTACAACACACTGCAGATGCTGAACATAGAGGTGATTGTCAGCTACACACATATGCCACTCATAATTGTCATGGGCATTTTTAGCTCTGGACCTACAACACACTGCAGATGCTGAACATAGCAGTGATTGTCAGCTACACACATAATTGTCATGGGCATGTTTAGCTCTGGACCTACAACACACTGCAGATGCAGAACATAGCGGTGATTGTCAGCTACACACATAATTGTCATGGGCATGGTTAGCTCTGGATCTACAACACACTGCAGAAGCTGAACATAGCGGTGATTGTCAGCTACACACATAATTGTCATGGGCATGGTTAGCTCTGGATCTACAACACACTGCAGATGCTGAACATAGTGGTGATTGTCAGCTACACACATAATTGTCATGGGCATGGTTAGCTCTGGATCTACAACACACTGCAGATGCTGAACATAGCGGTGATTGTCAGCTACACACATATGCCACTCATAATTGTCATGGGCATGTTTAGCTCTGGACCTACAACACACTGCAGATGCAGAATATAGCAGTGATTGTCAGCTACACACATAATTGTCATGGGCATGTTTAGCTCTGGACCTACAACACACTGCAGATGCAGAACATAGCAGTGATTGTCTGCTACACACATAATTGTCATGGGCATGGTTAGCTCTGGATCTACAACACACTGCAGATGCAGAATATAGCGATGATTGTCAGCTACACACATAATTGTCATGGGCATGGTTAGCTCTGGATCTACAACACACTGCAGATGCTGAACATAGCAGTGATTGTCAGCTACACACATAATTGTCATGGGCATGTTTAGCTCTGGACCTACAACACACTGCAGATGCAGAATATAGCGATGATTGTCAGCTACACACATAATTGTCATGGGCATGTTTAGCTCTGGACCTACAACACTGCAGATGCTGAACATAGCAGTGATTGTCAGCTACACACATAATTGTCATGGGCATGTTTAGCTCTGGACCTACAACACTGCAGATGCTGAACATAGCAGTGATTGTCAGCTACACACATAATTGTCATGGGCATTTTTAGCTCTGGACCTACAACACACTGCAGATGCAGAACATAGCAGTGATTGATAGCTACACACATAATTGTCATGGGCATGTTTAGCTCTGGATCTACAACACACTGCAGATGCAGAACATAGCAGTGATTGTCAGCTACACACATAATTGTCATGGGCATGTTTAGCTCTGGACCTACAACACACTGCAGATGCAGAACATAGCAGTGATTGTCAGCTACTTACATAATTGTCATGGGCATGGTTAGCTCTGGACCTACAACACACTGCAGATGCAGAACATAGAGGTGATTGTCAGCTACACACATAATTGTCATGGGCATGGTTAGCTCTGGACCTACAACACACTGCAGATGCAGAACATAGCGGTGATTGTCAGCTACACACATAATTGTCATGGGCATGTTTAGCTCTGGATCTACAACACACTGCAGAAGCTGAATATAGCGGTGATTGTCAGCTACACACATAATTGTCATGGGCATGGTTAGCTCTGGACCTACAACACACTGCAGATGCAGAACATAGCGGTGATTGTCAGCTACACACATAATTGTCAAGGGCATGTTTAGCTCTGGATCTACAACACACTGCAGATGCAGAACATAGCGGTGATTGTCAGCTACACACATAATTGTCATGGGCATGGTTAGCTCTGGACCTACAACACACTGCAGATGCAGAACATAGCAGTGATTGTCAGCTACACACATAATTGTCATGGGCATGTTTAGCTCTGGACCTACAACACACTGCAGATGCTGAACATAGAGGTGATTGTCAGCTACACACATAATTGTCATGGGCATGTTTAGCTCTGGATCTACAACACACTGCAGAAGCTGAATATAGCAGTGATTGTCAGCTACACACATAATTGTCATGGGCATGGTTAGCTCTGGATCTACAACACACTGCAGAAGCTGAATATAGCAGTGATTGTCAGCTACACACATAATTGTCATGGGCATGTTTAGCTCTGGACCTACAACACACTGCAGATGCAGAACATAGCAGTGATTGTCAGCTACACACATAATTGTCATGGGCATGGTTAGCTCTGGATCTACAACACACTGCAGATGCTGAACATAGCGGTGATTGTCAGCTACACACATAATTGTCATGGGCATGTTTAGCTCTGGCCCTACAACACACTGCAGATGCAGAATATAGCGGTGATTATCAGCTACACACATAATTGTCATGGGCATGGTTAGCTCTGGACCTACAACACACTGCAGATGCAGAATATAGCGATGATTGTCAGCTACACACATAATTGTCATGGGCATGTTTAGCTCTGGACCTACAACACACTGCAGATGCAGAATATAGCAGTGATTGTCAGCTACACACATAATTGTCATGGGCATGTTTAGCTCTGGACCTACAACACACTGCAGATGCAGAATATAGCGGTGATTGTCAGCTACACACATAATTGTCATGGGCATGTTTAGCTCTGGACCTACAACACACTGCAGATGCAGAACATAGCAGTGATTGTCAGCTACACACATAATTGTCATGGGCATGTTTAGCTCTGGAACTACAACACACTGCAGATGCTGAACATAGCAGTGATTGTCAGCTACACACATAATTGTCATGGGCATGGTTAGCTCTGGACCTACAACACACTGCAGATGCTGAACATAGTGGTGATTGTCAGCTACACACATAATTGTCATGGGCATGTTTAGCTCTGGACCTACAACACACTGCAGATGCAGAATATAGCAGTGATTGTCAGCTACACACATAATTGTCATGGGCATGTTTAGCTCTGGACCTACAACACACTGCAGATGCTGAACATAGCAGTGATTGTCAGCTACACACATAATTGTCATGGGCATGTTTAGCTCTGGACCTACAACACACTGCAGATGCAGAATATAGCAGTGATTGTCAGCTACACACATAATTGTCATGGGCATGTTTAGCTCTGGACCTACAACACACTGCAGATGCAGAACATAGCGGTGATTGTCAGCTACACACATAATTGTCATGGGCATGTTTAGCTCTGGACCTACAACACACTGCAGATGCTGAACATAGAGGTGATTGTCAGCTACACACATATGCCACTCATAATTGTCATGGGCATGTTTAGCTCTGGACCTACAACACACTGCAGATGCAGAATATAGCGATGATTGTCAGCTACACACATAATTGTCATGGGCATGTTTAGCTCTGGCCCTACAACACACTGCAGATGCAGAATATAGCGATGATTGTCAGCTACACACATAATTGTCATGGGCATGTTTAGCTCTGGACCTACAACACACTGCAGATGCTGAACATAGCGGTGATTGTCAGCTACACACATAATTGTCATGGGCATGTTTAGCTCTGGACCTACAACACACTGCAGATGCTGAACATAGCGGTGATTGTCAGCTACACACATAATTGTCATGGGCATGTTTAGCTCTGGACCTACAACACACTGCAGATGCAGAATATAGCAGTGATTGTCAGCTACACACATAATTGTCATGGGCATGTTTAGCTCTGGACCTACAACACACTGCAGATGCTGAACATAGAGGTGATTGTCAGCTACACACATATGCCACTCATAATTGTCATGGGCATGTTTAGCTCTGGACCTACAACACACTGCAGATGCAGAATATAGCAGTGATTGTCAGCTACACACATAATTGTCATGGGCATGTTTAGCTCTGGACCTACAACACTGCAGATGCTGAACATAGCAGTGATTGTCAGCTACACACATAATTGTCATGGGCATGTTTAGCTCTGGACCTACAACACACTGCAGATGCAGAATATAGCGATGATTGTCAGCTACACACATAATTGTCATGGGCATGGTTAGCTCTGGACCTACAACACACTGCAGATGCAGAACATAGCAGTGATTGTCAGCTACACACATAATTGTCATGGGCATGTTTAGCTCTGGATCTACAACACACTGCAGATGCAGAATATAGCGGTGATTGTCAGCTACACACATAATTGTCATGGGCATGTTTAGCTCTGGACCTACAACACACTGCAGATGCTGAACATAGAGGTGATTGTCAGCTACACACATATGCCACTCATAATTGTCATGGGCATTTTTAGCTCTGGACCTACAACACACTGCAGATGCAGAACCTAGCAGTGATTGTCAGCTACAAACATTATTGTCATGGGCATGTTTAGCTCTGGACCTACAACACACTGCAGATGCAGAACATAGCGGTGATTGTCAGCTACACACATAATTGTCATGGGCATGGTTAGCTCTGGATCTACAACACACTGCAGAAGCTGAACATAGCGGTGATTGTCAGCTACACACATAATTGTCATGGGCATGGTTAGCTCTGGATCTACAACACACTGCAGATGCTGAACATAGTGGTGATTGTCAGCTACACACATAATTGTCATGGGCATGGTTAGCTCTGGATCTACAACACACTGCAGATGCTGAACATAGCGGTGATTGTCAGCTACACACATATGCCACTCATAATTGTCATGGGCATGTTTAGCTCTGGACCTACAACACACTGCAGATGCAGAATATAGCAGTGATTGTCAGCTACACACATAATTGTCATGGGCATGTTTAGCTCTGGACCTACAACACACTGCAGATGCTGAACATAGCGGTGATTGTCAGCTACACACATAATTGTCATGGGCATGGTTAGCTCTGGATCTACAACACACTGCAGATGCAGAACATAGCAGTGATTGTCAGCTACACACATAATTGTCATGGGCATGGTTAGCTCTGGATCTACAACACACTGCAGAAGCTGAACATAGCGGTGATTGTCAGCTACACACATAATTGTCATGGGCATGGTTAGCTCTGGATCTACAACACACTGCAGATGCTGAACATAGCGGTGATTGTCAGCTACACACATAATTGTCATGGGCATGGTTAGCTCTGGACCTACAACACACTGCAGATGCTGAACATAGCGGTGATTGTCAGCTACACACATAATTGTCATGGGCATGTTTAGCTCTGGACCTACAACACACTGCAGATGCAGAACATAGCAGTGATTGTCAGCTACACACATAATTGTCATGGGCATGTTTAGCTCTGGATCTACAACACACTGCAGATGCAGAATATAGCGGTGATTGTCAGCTACACACATAATTGTCATGGGCATGTTTAGCTCTGGACCTACAACACACTGCAGATGCTGAACATAGAGGTGATTGTCAGCTACACACATATGCCACTCATAATTGTCATGGGCATTTTTAGCTCTGGACCTACAACACACTGCAGATGCAGAACCTAGCAGTGATTGTCAGCTACAAACATTATTGTCATGGGCATGTTTAGCTCTGGACCTACAACACACTGCAGATGCAGAACATAGCGGTGATTGTCAGCTACACACATAATTGTCATGGGCATGGTTAGCTCTGGATCTACAACACACTGCAGAAGCTGAACATAGCGGTGATTGTCAGCTACACACATAATTGTCATGGGCATGGTTAGCTCTGGATCTACAACACACTGCAGATGCAGAACATAGCGGTGATTGTCAGCTACACACATAATTGTCATGGGCATGGTTAGCTCTGGATCTACAACACACTGCAGATGCTGAACATAGCGGTGATTGTCAGCTACACACATATGCCACTCAT
Source organism: Bombina bombina (assembly GCF_027579735.1). Lineage (NCBI taxonomy): Eukaryota > Metazoa > Chordata > Amphibia > Anura > Bombinatoridae > Bombina > Bombina bombina. The sequence goes on along the minus strand of NC_069501.1, from coordinate 1,280,966,568 downwards.
AATTGTCATGGGCATGTTTAGCTCTGGACCTACAACACACTGCAGATGCAGAATATAGCAGTGATTGTCAGCTACACACATAATTGTCATGGGCATGTTTAGCTCTGGACCTACAACACACTGCAGATGCAGAACATAGCAGTGATTGTCTGCTACACACATAATTGTCATGGGCATGGTTAGCTCTGGATCTACAACACACTGCAGATGCAGAATATAGCGATGATTGTCAGCTACACACATAATTGTCATGGGCATGGTTAGCTCTGGATCTACAACACACTGCAGATGCTGAACATAGCAGTGATTGTCAGCTACACACATAATTGTCATGGGCATGTTTAGCTCTGGACCTACAACACACTGCAGATGCAGAATATAGCGATGATTGTCAGCTACACACATAATTGTCATGGGCATGTTTAGCTCTGGACCTACAACACTGCAGATGCTGAACATAGCAGTGATTGTCAGCTACACACATAATTGTCATGGGCATGTTTAGCTCTGGACCTACAACACTGCAGATGCTGAACATAGCAGTGATTGTCAGCTACACACATAATTGTCATGGGCATTTTTAGCTCTGGACCTACAACACACTGCAGATGCAGAACATAGCAGTGATTGATAGCTACACACATAATTGTCATGGGCATGTTTAGCTCTGGATCTACAACACACTGCAGATGCAGAACATAGCAGTGATTGTCAGCTACACACATAATTGTCATGGGCATGTTTAGCTCTGGACCTACAACACACTGCAGATGCAGAACATAGCAGTGATTGTCAGCTACTTACATAATTGTCATGGGCATGGTTAGCTCTGGACCTACAACACACTGCAGATGCAGAACATAGAGGTGATTGTCAGCTACACACATAATTGTCATGGGCATGGTTAGCTCTGGACCTACAACACACTGCAGATGCAGAACATAGCGGTGATTGTCAGCTACACACATAATTGTCATGGGCATGTTTAGCTCTGGATCTACAACACACTGCAGAAGCTGAATATAGCGGTGATTGTCAGCTACACACATAATTGTCATGGGCATGGTTAGCTCTGGACCTACAACACACTGCAGATGCAGAACATAGCGGTGATTGTCAGCTACACACATAATTGTCAAGGGCATGTTTAGCTCTGGATCTACAACACACTGCAGATGCAGAACATAGCGGTGATTGTCAGCTACACACATAATTGCCATGGGCATGGTTAGCTCTGGACCTACAACACACTGCAGATGCAGAACATAGCAGTGATTGTCAGCTACACACATAATTGTCATGGGCATGTTTAGCTCTGGACCTACAACACACTGCAGATGCTGAACATAGAGGTGATTGTCAGCTACACACATAATTGTCATGGGCATGTTTAGCTCTGGATCTACAACACACTGCAGAAGCTGAATATAGCAGTGATTGTCAGCTACACACATAATTGTCATGGGCATGGTTAGCTCTGGATCTACAACACACTGCAGAAGCTGAATATAGCAGTGATTGTCAGCTACACACATAATTGTCATGGGCATGTTTAGCTCTGGACCTACAACACACTGCAGAAGCTGAATATAGCAGTGATTGTCAGCTACACACATAATTGTCATGGGCATGGTTAGCTCTGGATCTACAACACACTGCAGATGCTGAACATAGCGGTGATTGTCAGCTACACACATAATTGTCATGGGCATGTTTAGCTCTGGCCCTACAACACACTGCAGATGCAGAATATAGCGGTGATTGTCAGCTACACACATAATTGTCATGGGCATGGTTAGCTCTGGACCTACAACACACTGCAGATGCAGAATATAGCGATGATTGTCAGCTACACACATAATTGTCATGGGCATGTTTAGCTCTGGACCTACAACACACTGCAGATGCAGAATATAGCAGTGATTGTCAGCTACACACATAATTGTCATGGGCATGTTTAGCTCTGGACCTACAACACACTGCAGATGCAGAATATAGCGGTGATTGTCAGCTACACACATAATTGTCATGGGCATGTTTAGCTCTGGACCTACAACACACTGCAGATGCAGAACATAGCAGTGATTGTCAGCTACACACATAATTGTCATGGGCATGTTTAGCTCTGGAACTACAACACACTGCAGATGCTGAACATAGCAGTGATTGTCAGCTACACACATAATTGTCATGGGCATGGTTAGCTCTGGACCTACAACACACTGCAGATGCTGAACATAGAGGTGATTGTCAGCTACACACATAATTGTCATGGGCATGTTTAGCTCTGGACCTACAACACACTGCAGATGCAGAATATAGCAGTGATTGTCAGCTACACACATAATTGTCATGGGCATGTTTAGCTCTGGACCTACAACACACTGCAGATGCTGAACATAGCAGTGATTGTCAGCTACACACATAATTGTCATGGGCATGTTTAGCTCTGGACCTACAACACACTGCAGATGCAGAATATAGCAGTGATTGTCAGCTACACATATAATTGTCATGGGCATGTTTAGCTCTGGACCTACAACACACTGCAGATGCAGAACATAGCGGTGATTGTCAGCTACACACATAATTGTCATGGGCATGTTTAGCTCTGGACCTACAACACACTGCAGATGCTGAACATAGAGGTGATTGTCAGCTACACACATATGCCACTCATAATTGTCATGGGCATGTTTAGCTCTGGACCTACAACACACTGCAGATGCAGAATATAGCGATGATTGTCAGCTACACACATAATTGTCATGGGCATGTTTAGCTCTGGACCTACAACACACTGCAGATGCAGAATATAGCGATGATTGTCAGCTACACACATAATTGTCATGGGCATGTTTAGCTCTGGACCTACAACACACTGCAGATGCAGAACATAGCGGTGATTGTCAGCTACACACATAATTGTCATGGGCATGTTTAGCTCTGGACCTACAACACACTGCAGATGCTGAACATAGCGGTGATTGTCAGCTACACACATAATTGTCATGGGCATGTTTAGCTCTGGACCTACAACACACTGCAGATGCAGAATATAGCAGTGATTGTCAGCTACACACATAATTGTCATGGGCATGTTTAGCTCTGGACCTACAACACACTGCAGATGCTGAACATAGAGGTGATTGTCAGCTACACACATATGCCACTCATAATTGTCATGGGCATGTTTAGCTCTGGACCTACAACACACTGCAGATGCAGAATATAGCAGTGATTGTCAGCTACACACATAATTGTCATGGGCATGTTTAGCTCTGGACCTACAACACTGCAGATGCTGAACATAGCAGTGATTGTCAGCTACACACATAATTGTCATGGGCATGTTTAGCTCTGGACCTACAACACACTGCAGATGCAGAATATAGCGATGATTGTCAGCTACACACATAATTGTCATGGGCATGGTTAGCTCTGGACCTACAACACACTGCAGATGCAGAACATAGCAGTGATTGTCAGCTACACACATATGCCACTCATAACTGTCATGGGCATGGTTAGCTCTGGATCTACAACACACTGCAGATGCAGAATATAGCGGTGATTGTCAGCTACACACATAATTGTCATGGGCATGGTTAGCTCTGGACCTACAACACACTGCAGATGCTGAACATAGAGGTGATTGTCAGCTACACACATAATTGTCATGGGCATGTTTAGCTCTGGACCTACAACACACTGCAGATGCAGAACATAGCGGTGATTGTCAGCTACTTACATAATTGTCATGGGCATGTTTAGCTCTGGACCTACAACACACTGCAGATGCAGAACATAGCAGTGATTGTCAGCTACACACATAATTGTCATGGGCATGTTTAGCTCTGGACCTACAACACACTGCAGATGCAGAACATAGCAGTGATTGTCAGCTACACACATAATTGTCATGGGCATGTTTAGCTCTGGACCTACAACACACTGCAGATGCAGAACATAGCAGTGATTGTCAGCTACACACATAATTGTCATGGGCATGTTTAGCTCTGGACCTACAACACACTGCAGATGCAGAATATAGCAGTGATTGTCAGCTACACACATAATTGTCATGGGCATGTTTAGCTCTGGACCTACAACACACTGCAGATGCTGAACATAGCGGTGATTGTCAGCTACACACATAATTGTCATGGGCATGGTTAGCTCTGGATCTACAACACACTGCAGATGCAGAACATAGCAGTGATTGTCAGCTACACACATAATTGTCATGGGCATGGTTAGCTCTGGATCTACAACACACTGCAGAAGCTGAACATAGCGGTGATTGTCAGCTACACACATAATTGTCATGGGCATGGTTAGCTCTGGATCTACAACACACTGCAGATGCTGAACATAGCGGTGATTGTCAGCTACACACATAATTGTCATGGGCATGGTTAGCTCTGGACCTACAACACACTGCAGATGCTGAACATAGCGGTGATTGTCAGCTACACACATAATTGTCATGGGCATGTTTAGCTCTGGACCTACAACACACTGCAGATGCAGAACATAGCAGTGATTGTCAGCTACACACATAATTGTCATGGGCATGTTTAGCTCTGGATCTACAACACACTGCAGATGCAGAATATAGCGGTGATTGTCAGCTACACACATAATTGTCATGGGCATGTTTAGCTCTGGACCTACAACACACTGCAGATGCTGAACATAGAGGTGATTGTCAGCTACACACATATGCCACTCATAATTGTCATGGGCATTTTTAGCTCTGGACCTACAACACACTGCAGATGCAGAACCTAGCAGTGATTGTCAGCTACAAACATTATTGTCATGGGCATGTTTAGCTCTGGACCTACAACACACTGCAGATGCAGAACATAGCGGTGATTGTCAGCTACACACATAATTGTCATGGGCATGGTTAGCTCTGGATCTACAACACACTGCAGAAGCTGAACATAGCGGTGATTGTCAGCTACACACATAATTGTCATGGGCATGGTTAGCTCTGGATCTACAACACACTGCAGATGCTGAACATAGTGGTGATTGTCAGCTACACACATAATTGTCATGGGCATGGTTAGCTCTGGATCTACAACACACTGCAGATGCTGAACATAGCGGTGATTGTCAGCTACACACATATGCCACTCATAATTGTCATGGGCATGTTTAGCTCTGGACCTACAACACACTGCAGATGCAGAATATAGCAGTGATTGTCAGCTACACACATAATTGTCATGGGCATGTTTAGCTCTGGACCTACAACACACTGCAGATGCAGAACATAGCAGTGATTGTCTGCTACACACATAATTGTCATGGGCATGGTTAGCTCTGGATCTACAACACACTGCAGATGCAGAATATAGCGATGATTGTCAGCTACACACATAATTGTCATGGGCATGGTTAGCTCTGGATCTACAACACACTGCAGATGCTGAACATAGCAGTGATTGTCTGCTACACACATAATTGTCATGGGCATGGTTAGCTCTGGATCTACAACACACTGCAGATGCAGAATATAGCGATGATTGTCAGCTACACACATAATTGTCATGGGCATGGTTAGCTCTGGATCTACAACACACTGCAGATGCTGAACATAGCAGTGATTGTCAGCTACACACATAATTGTCATGGGCATGGTCAGCTCTGGACCTACAACACACTGCAGATGCAGAATATAGCGATGATTGTCAGCTACACACATAATTGTCATGGGCATGTTTAGCTCTGGACCTACAACACACTGCAGATGCAGAATATAGCGATGATTGTCAGCTACACACATAATTGTCATGGGCATTTTTAGCTCTGGACCTACAACACACTGCAGATGCAGAACATAGCAGTGATTGATAGCTACACACATAATTGTCATGGGCATGTTTAGCTCTGGATCTACAACACACTGCAGATGCAGAACATAGCAGTGATTGTCAGCTACACACATAATTGTCATGGGCATGTTTAGCTCTGGACCTACAACACACTGCAGATGCAGAACATAGCAGTGATTGTCAGCTACTTACATAATTGTCATGGGCATGGTTAGCTCTGGACCTACAACACACTGCAGATGCAGAACATAGAGGTGATTGTCAGCTACACACATAATTGTCATGGGCATGGTTAGCTCTGGACCTACAACACACTGCAGATGCAGAACATAGCGGTGATTGTCAGCTACACACATAATTGTCATGGGCATGTTTAGCTCTGGATCTACAACACACTGCAGATGCAGAACATAGCGGTGATTGTCAGCTACACACATAATTGTCATGGGCATGGTTAGCTCTGGACCTACAACACACTGCAGATGCAGAACATAGCAGTGATTGTCAGCTACACACATAATTGTCATGGGCATGTTTAGCTCTGGACCTACAACACACTGCAGATGCTGAACATAGAGGTGATTGTCAGCTACACACATAATTGTCATGGGCATGTTTAGCTCTGGATCTACAACACACTGCAGAAGCTGAATATAGCAGTGATTGTCAGCTACACACATAATTGTCATGGGCATGGTTAGCTCTGGATCTACAACACACTGCAGAAGCTGAATATAGCAGTGATTGTCAGCTACACACATAATTGTCATGGGCATGTTTAGCTCTGGACCTACAACACACTGCAGAAGCTGAATATAGCAGTGATTGTCAGCTACACACATAATTGTCATGGGCATGGTTAGCTCTGGATCTACAACACACTGCAGATGCTGAACATAGCGGTGATTGTCAGCTACACACATAATTGTCATGGGCATGTTTAGCTCTGGCCCTACAACACACTGCAGATGCAGAATATAGCGGTGATTGTCAGCTACACACATAATTGTCATGGGCATGGTTAGCTCTGGACCTACAACACACTGCAGATGCAGAATATAGCGATGATTGTCAGCTACACACATAATTGTCATGGGCATGTTTAGCTCTGGACCTACAACACACTGCAGATGCAGAATATAGCAGTGATTGTCAGCTACACACATAATTGTCATGGGCATGTTTAGCTCTGGACCTACAACACACTGCAGATGCAGAATATAGCGGTGATTGTCAGCTACACACATAATTGTCATGGGCATGTTTAGCTCTGGACCTACAACACACTGCAGATGCTGAACATAGAGGTGATTGTCAGCTACACACATATGCCACTCATAATTGTCATGGGCATTTTTAGCTCTGGACCTACAACACACTGCAGATGCAGAACATAGCAGTGATTGATAGCTACACACATAATTGTCATGGGCATGTTTAGCTCTGGACCTACAACACACTGCAGATGCTGAACATAGCAGTGATTGTCAGCTACACACATAATTGTCATGGGCATGTTTAGCTCTGGACCTACAACACACTGCAGATGCAGAATATAGCAGTGATTGTCAGCTACACACATAATTGTCATGGGCATGGTTAGCTCTGGATCTACAACACACTGCAGATGCAGAACATAGCAGTGATTGTCAGCTACACACATAATTGTCATGGGCATGGTTAGCTCTGGATCTACAACACACTGCAGAAGCTGAACATAGCGGTGATTGTCAGCTACACACATAATTGTCATGGGCATGGTTAGCTCTGGATCTACAACACACTGCAGATGCAGAACATAGCAGTGATTGTCAGCTACACACATAATTGTCATGGGCATGGTTAGCTCTGGATCTACAACACACTGCAGAAGCTGAACATAGCGGTGATTGTCAGCTACACACATAATTGTCATGGGCATGGTTAGCTCTGGATCTACAACACACTGCAGATGCTGAACATAGCGGTGATTGTCAGCTACACACATAATTGTCATGGGCATGGTTAGCTCTGGACCTACAACACACTGCAGATGCTGAACATAGCGGTGATTGTCAGCTACACACATAATTGTCATGGGCATGTTTAGCTCTGGACCTACAACACACTGCAGATGCAGAACATAGCAGTGATTGTCAGCTACACACATAATTGTCATGGGCATGTTTAGCTCTGGATCTACAACACACTGCAGATGCAGAACATAGCGGTGATTGTCAGCTACACACATAATTGTCATGGGCATGTTTAGCTCTGGACCTACAACACACTGCAGATGCTGAACATAGAGGTGATTGTCAGCTACACACATATGCCACTCATAATTGTCATGGGCATTTTTAGCTCTGGACCTACAACACACTGCAGATGCAGAACCTAGCAGTGATTGTCAGCTACACACATTATTGTCATGGGCATGTTTAGCTCTGGACCTACAACACACTGCAGATGCAGAACATAGCGGTGATTGTCAGCTACACACATAATTGTCATGGGCATGGTTAGCTCTGGATCTACAACACACTGCAGAAGCTGAACATAGCGGTGATTGTCAGCTACACACATAATTGTCATGGGCATGGTTAGCTCTGGATCTACAACACACTGCAGATGCTGAACATAGTGGTGATTGTCAGCTACACACATAATTGTCATGGGCATGGTTAGCTCTGGATCTACAACACACTGCAGATGCTGAACATAGCGGTGATTGTCAGCTACACACATATGCCACTCATAATTGTCATGGGCATGTTTAGCTCTGGACCTACAACACACTGCAGATGCAGAATATAGCAGTGATTGTCAGCTACACACATAATTGTCATGGGCATGTTTAGCTCTGGACCTACAACACACTGCAGATGCAGAACATAGCAGTGATTGTCTGCTACACACATAATTGTCATGGGCATGGTTAGCTCTGGATCTACAACACACTGCAGATGCAGAATATAGCGATGATTGTCAGCTACACACATAATTGTCATGGGCATGGTTAGCTCTGGATCTACAACACACTGCAGATGCTGAACATAGCAGTGATTGTCAGCTACACACATAATTGTCATGGGCATGTTTAGCTCTGGACCTACAACACACTGCAGATGCAGAATATAGCGATGATTGTCAGCTACACACATAATTGTCATGGGCATGTTTAGCTCTGGCCCTACAACACACTGCAGATGCAGAATATAGCGATGATTGTCAGCTACACTCATAATTGTCATGGGCATGTTTAGCTCTGGACCTACAACACTGCAGATGCTGAACATAGCAGTGATTGTCAGCTACACACATAATTGTCATGGGCATGTTTAGCTCTGGACCTACAACACTGCAGATGCTGAACATAGCAGTGATTGTCAGCTACACACATAATTGTCATGGGCATTTTTAGCTCTGGACCTACAACACACTGCAGATGCAGAACATAGCAGTGATTGATAGCTACACACATAATTGTCATGGGCATGTTTAGCTCTGGATCTACAACACACTGCAGATGCAGAACATAGCAGTGATTGTCAGCTACACACATAATTGTCATGGGCATGTTTAGCTCTGGACCTACAACACACTGCAGATGCAGAACATAGCAGTGATTGTCAGCTACTTACATAATTGTCATGGGCATGGTTAGCTCTGGACCTACAACACACTGCAGATGCAGAACATAGAGGTGATTGTCAGCTACACACATAATTGTCATGGGCATGGTTAGCTCTGGACCTACAACACACTGCAGATGCAGAACATAGCGGTGATTGTCAGCTACACACATAATTGTCATGGGCATGTTTAGCTCTGGATCTACAACACACTGCAGAAGCTGAATATAGCGGTGATTGTCAGCTACACACATAATTGTCATGGGCATGGTTAGCTCTGGACCTACAACACACTGCAGATGCAGAACATAGCGGTGATTGTCAGCTACACACATAATTGTCATGGGCATGTTTAGCTCTGGATCTACAACACACTGCAGATGCAGAACATAGCGGTGATTGTCAGCTACACACATAATTGTCATGGGCATGGTTAGCTCTGGACCTACAACACACTGCAGATGCAGAACATAGCAGTGATTGTCAGCTACACACATAATTGTCATGGGCATGTTTAGCTCTGGACCTACAACACACTGCAGATGCTGAACATAGAGGTGATTGTCAGCTACACACATAATTGTCATGGGCATGTTTAGCTCTGGATCTACAACACACTGCAGATGCTGAACATAGAGGTGATTGTCAGCTACACACATAATTGTCATGGGCATGTTTAGCTCTGGACCTACAACACACTGCAGAAGCTGAATATAGCAGTGATTGTCAGCTACACACATAATTGTCATGGGCATGGTTAGCTCTGGATCTACAACACACTGCAGAAGCTGAATATAGCAGTGATTGTCAGCTACACACATAATTGTCATGGGCATGTTTAGCTCTGGACCTACAACACACTGCAGAAGCTGAATATAGCAGTGATTGTCAGCTACACACATAATTGTCATGGGCATGGTTAGCTCTGGATCTACAACACACTGCAGAAGCTGAACATAGCGGTGATTGTCAGCTACACACATAATTGTCATGGGCATGGTTAGCTCTGGCCCTACAACACACTGCAGATGCAGAACATAGCAGTGATTGTCAGCTACACACATAATTGTCATGGGCATGGTTAGCTCTGGATCTACAACACACTGCAGATGTGAACATAGTGGTGATTGTCAGCTACACACATAATTGTCATGGGCATGGTTAGCTCTGGATCTACAACACACTGCAGATGCTGAACATAGCGGTGATTGTCAGCTACACACATAATTGTCATGGGCATGTTTAGCTCTGGCCCTACAACACACTGCAGATGCAGAATATAGCGGTGATTGTCAGCTACACACATAATTGTCATGGGCATGGTTAGCTCTGGACCTACAACACACTGCAGATGCAGAATATAGCGATGATTGTCAGCTACACACATAATTGTCATGGGCATGTTTAGCTCTGGACCTACAACACACTGCAGATGCAGAATATAGCAGTGATTGTCAGCTACACACATAATTGTCATGGGCATGTTTAGCTCTGGACCTACAACACACTGCAGATGCAGAATATAGCGGTGATTGTCAGCTACACACATAATTGTCATGGGCATGTTTAGCTCTGGACCTACAACACACTGCAGATGCTGAACATAGAGGTGATTGTCAGCTACACACATATGCCACTCATAATTGTCATGGGCATTTTTAGCTCTGGACCTACAACACACTGCAGATGCAGAACATAGCAGTGATTGATAGCTACACACATAATTGTCATGGGCATGTTTAGCTCTGGACCTACAACACACTGCAGATGCTGAACATAGCAGTGATTGTCAGCTACACACATAATTGTCATGGGCATGTTTAGCTCTGGACCTACAACACACTGCAGATGCAGAATATAGCAGTGATTGTCAGCTACACACATAATTGTCATGGGCATGGTTAGCTCTGGATCTACAACACACTGCAGATGCAGAACATAGCAGTGATTGTCAGCTACACACATAATTGTCATGGGCATGGTTAGCTCTGGATCTACAACACACTGCAGAAGCTGAACATAGCGGTGATTGTCAGCTACACACATAATTGTCATGGGCATGGTTAGCTCTGGATCTACAACACACTGCAGATGCAGAACATAGCAGTGATTGTCAGCTACACACATAATTGTCATGGGCATGGTTAGCTCTGGATCTACAACACACTGCAGAAGCTGAACATAGCGGTGATTGTCAGCTACACACATAATTGTCATGGGCATGGTTAGCTCTGGATCTACAACACACTGCAGATGCTGAACATAGCGGTGATTGTCAGCTACACACATAATTGTCATGGGCATGGTTAGCTCTGGATCTACAACACACTGCAGATGCTGAACATAGCGGTGATTGTCAGCTACACACATATGCCACTCATAATTGTCATGGGCATGTTTAGCTCTGGACCTACAACACACTGCAGATGCAGAATATAGCAGTGATTGTCAGCTACACACATAATTGTCATGGGCATGTTTAGCTCTGGCCCTACAACACACTGCAGATGCAGAATATAGCGGTGATTGTCAGCTACACACATAATTGTCATGGGCATGGTTAGCTCTGGACCTACAACACACTGCAGATGCTGAACATAGAGGTGATTGTCAGCTACACACATATGCCACTCATAATTGTCATGGGCATTTTTAGCTCTGGACCTACAACACACTGCAGATGCAGAACCTAGCAGTGATTGTCAGCTACAAACATTATTGTCATGGGCATGTTTAGCTCTGGACCTACAACACACTGCAGATGCTGAACATAGCAGTGATTGATAGCTACACACATAATTGTCATGGGCATGTTTAGCTCTGGACCTACAACACACTGCAGATGCAGAACATAGCAGTGATTGTCAGCTACACACATAATTGTCATGGGCATGTTTAGCTCTGGACCTACAACACACTGCAGATGCAGAACATAGCAGTGATTGTCTGCTACACACATAATTGTCATGGGCATGTTTAGCTCTGGACCTACAACACACTGCAGATGCAGAATATAGCAGTGATTGTCAGCTACACACATAATTGTCATGGGCATGGTTAGCTCTGGATCTACAACACACTGCAGAAGCTGAACATAGCGGTGATTGTCAGCTACACACATAATTGTCATGGGCATGGTTAGCTCTGGATCTACAACACACTGCAGATGCTCAACATAGCGGTGATTGTCAGCTACACACATATGCCACTCATAATTGTCATGGGCATGGTTAGCTCTGGACCTACAACACACTGCAGATGCAGAACCTAGCAGTGATTGTCAGCTACAAACATTATTGTCATGGGCATGTTTAGCTCTGGACCTACAACACACTGCAGATGCTGAACATAGCAGTGATTGATAGCTACACACATAATTGTCATGGGCATGTTTAGCTCTGGACCTACAACACACTGCAGATGCAGAACATAGCAGTGATTGTCAGCTACACACATAATTGTCATGGGCATGTTTAGCTCTGGACCTACAACACACTGCAGATGCAGAACATAGCAGTGATTGTCTGCTACACACATAATTGTCATGGGCATGTTTAGCTCTGGACCTACAACACACTGCAGATGCAGAATATAGCAGTGATTGTCAGCTACACACATAATTGTCATGGGCATGGTTAGCTCTGGATCTACAACACACTGCAGAAGCTGAACATAGCGGTGATTGTCAGCTACACACATAATTGTCATGGGCATGGTTAGCTCTGGATCTACAACACACTGCAGATGCTCAACATAGCGGTGATTGTCAGCTACACACATATGCCACTCATAATTGTCATGGGCATGTTTAGCTCTGGACCTACAACACACTGCAGATGCAGAACATAGCAGTGATTGTCAGCTACACACATAATTGTCATGGGCATGTTTAGCTCTGGACCTACAACACACTGCAGATGCAGAATATAGCAGTGATTGTCAGCTACACACATAATTGTCATGGGCATGTTTAGCTCTGGACCTACAACACACTGCAGATGCAGAACATAGCAGTGATTGTCTGCTACACACATAATTGTCATGGGCATGTTTAGCTCTGGATCTACAACACACTGCAGAAGCTGAACATAGCGGTGATTGTCAGCTACACACATAATTGTCATGGGCATGTTTAGCTCTGGATCTACAACACACTGCAGAAGCTGAACATAGCGGTGATTGTCAGCTACACACATAATTGTCATGGGCATGTTTAGCTCTGGATCTACAACACACTGCAGATGCTGAACATAGCGGTGATTGTCAGCTACACATATAATTGTCATGGGCATGGTTAGCTCTGGATCTACAACACACTGCAGATGCTGAACATAGCGGTGATTGTCAGCTACACACATATGCCACTCATAATTGTCATGGGCATGTTTAGCTCTGGACCTACAACACACTGCAGATGCAGAACATAGCAGTGATTGTCAGCTACACACATAATTGTCATGGGCATGTTTAGCTCTGGACCTACAACACACTGCAGATGCAGAATATAGCAGTGATTGTCAGCTACACACATAATTGTCATGGGCATGGTTAGCTCTGGCCCTACAACACACTGCAGATGCAGAATATAGCGGTGATTGTCAGCTACACACATAATTGTCATGGGCATGGTTAGCTCTGGACCTACAACACACTGCAGATGCAGAATATAGCAGTGATTGTCAGCTACACACATAATTGTCATGGGCATGGTTAGCTCTGGATCTACAACACACTGCAGATGCTGAACATAGCGGTGATTGTCAGCTACACACATATGCCACTCATAATTGTCATGGGCATGTTTAGCTCTGGACCTACAACACACTGCAGATGCAGAATATAGCAGTGATTGTCAGCTACACATATATGCCACTCATAATTGTCATGGGCATGTTTAGCTCTGGCCCTACAACACACTGCAGATGCAGAACATAGCAGTGATTGTCAGCTACAAACATTATTGTCATGGGCATGTTTAGCTCTGGACCTACAACACACTGCAGATGCAGAACATAGCAGTGATTGTCAGCTACACACATAATTGTCATGGGCATGGTTAGCTCTGGACCTACAACACACTGCAGATGCAGAACATAGCAGTGATTGTCAGCTACACACATAATTGTCATGGGCATGGTTAGCTCTGGACCTACAACACACTGCAGATGCAGAACATAGCAGTGATTGTCAGCTACAAACATTATTGTCATGGGCATGTTTAGCTCTGGACCTACAACACACTGCAGATGCAGAACATAGAGGTGATTGTCAGCTACACACATATGCCACTCATAATTGTCATGGGCATGTTTAGCTCTGGACCTACAACACACTGCAGATGCAGAATATAGCGGTGATTGTCAGCTACACACATAATTGTCATGGGCATGGTTAGCTCTGGATCTACAACACACTGCAGATGCTGAACATAGCGGTGATTGTCAGCTACACACATAATTGTCATGGGCATGTTTAGCTCTGGATCTACAACACACTGCAGATGCTGAACATAGAGGTGATTGTCAGCTACACACATAATTGTCATGGGCATGGTTAGCTCTGGACCTACAACACACTGCAGATGCAGAATATAGCGATGATTGTCAGCTACACAAATAATTGTCATGGGCATGGTTAGCTCTGGCCCTACAACACACTGCAGATGCAGAACATAGCGGTGATTGTCAGCTACACACATAATTGTCATGGGCATGTTTAGCTCTGGACCTACAACACACTGCAGATGCTGAACATAGAGGTGATTGTCAGCTACACACATATGCCACTCATAATTGTCATGGGCATGTTTAGCTCTGGACCTACAACACACTGCAGATGCAGAATATAGCGGTGATTGTCAGCTACACACATAATTGTCATGGGCATGGTTAGCTCTGGACCTACAACACACTGCAGATGCAGAACATAGCGGTGATTGTCAGCTACACACATAATTGTCATGGGCATGTTTAGCTCTGGACCTTCAACACACTGCAGATGCAGAACATAGCGATGATTGTCAGCTACACACATAATTGTCATGGGCATGTTTAGCTCTGGACCTACAACACACTGCAGATGCTGAACATAGCGGTGATTGTCAGCTACACACATAATTGTCATGGGCATGGTTAGCTCTGGACCTACAACACACTGCAGATGCAGAACATAGCAGTGATTGTCAGCTACTTACATAATTGTCATGGGCATGGTTAGCTCTGGACCTACAACACACTGCAGATGCTGAACATAGAGGTGATTGTCAGCTACACACATAATTGTCATGGGCATGTTTAGCTCTGGACCTACAACACACTGCAGATGCTGAACATAGCGGTGATTGTCAGCTACACACATAATTGTCATGGGCATGGTTAGCTCTGGACCTACAACACACTGCAGATGCAGAACATAGCAGTGATTGTCAGCTACTTACATAATTGTCATGGGCATGGTTAGCTCTGGACCTACAACACACTGCAGATGCAGAACATAGCGGTGATTGTCAGCTACACACATAATTGTCATGGGCATGTTTAGCTCTGGATCTACAACACACTGCAGATGCTGAACATAGAGGTGATTGTCAGCTACACACATAATTGTCATGGGCATGTTTAGCTCTGGCCCTACAACACACTGCAGATGCAGAATATAGCGGTGATTGTCAGCTACAAACATTATTGTCATGGGCATGTTTAGCTCTGGACCTACAACACACTGCAGATGCAGAACATAGCAGTGATTGTCAGCTACACACATAATTGTCATGGGCATGGTTAGCTCTGGACCTACAACACACTGCAGATGCAGAACATAGCAGTGATTGTCAGCTACACACATAATTGTCATGGGCATGGTTAGCTCTGGACCTACAACACACTGCAGATGCAGAACATAGCAGTGATTGTCAGCTACAAACATTATTGTCATGGGCATGTTTAGCTCTGGACCTACAACACACTGCAGATGCAGAACATAGCAGTGATTGTCAGCTACAAACATTATTGTCATGGGCATGTTTAGCTCTGGACCTACAACACACTGCAGATGCAGAACATAGCAGTGATTGTCAGCTACACACATAATTGTCATGGGCATGGTTAGCTCTGGACCTACAACACACTGCAGATGCAGAACATAGCAGTGATTGTCAGCTACAAACATTATTGTCATGGGCATGTTTAGCTCTGGACCTACAACACACTGCAGATGCAGAACATAGAGGTGATTGTCAGCTACACACATATGCCACTCATAATTGTCATGGGCATGTTTAGCTCTGGACCTACAACACACTGCAGATGCAGAATATAGCGGTGATTGTCAGCTACACACATAATTGTCATGGGCATGGTTAGCTCTGGACCTACAACACACTGCAGATGCAGAACATAGCGGTGATTGTCAGCTACACACATAATTGTCATGGGCATGTTTAGCTCTGGACCTACAACACACTGCAGATGCAGAACATAGCGATGATTGTCAGCTACACACATAATTGTCATGGGCATGTTTAGCTCTGGACCTACAACACACTGCAGATGCTGAACATAGCGGTGATTGTCAGCTACACACATAATTGTCATGGGCATGGTTAGCTCTGGACCTACAACACACTGCAGATGCAGAACATAGCAGTGATTGTCAGCTACACACATAATTGTCATGGGCATGGTTAGCTCTGGACCTACAACACACTGCAGATGCTGAACATAGAGGTGATTGTCAGCTACACACATAATTGTCATGGGCATGTTTAGCTCTGGATCTACAACACACTGCAGATGCTGAACATAGAGGTGATTGTCAGCTACACACATAATTGTCATGGGCATGGTTAGCTCTGGACCTACAACACACTGCAGATGCAGAATATAGCGATGATTGTCAGCTACACAAATAATTGTCATGGGCATGGTTAGCTCTGGCCCTACAACACACTGCAGATGCAGAACATAGCGGTGATTGTCAGCTACACACATAATTGTCATGGGCATGTTTAGCTCTGGACCTACAACACACTGCAGATGCTGAACATAGAGGTGATTGTCAGCTACACACATATGCCACTCATAATTGTCATGGGCATGTTTAGCTCTGGACCTACAACACACTGCAGATGCAGAATATAGCGGTGATTGTCAGCTACACACATAATTGTCATGGGCATGGTTAGCTCTGGACCTACAACACACTGCAGATGCAGAACATAGCGGTGATTGTCAGCTACACACATAATTGTCATGGGCATGTTTAGCTCTGGACCTTCAACACACTGCAGATGCAGAACATAGCGATGATTGTCAGCTACACACATAATTGTCATGGGCATGTTTAGCTCTGGACCTACAACACACTGCAGATGCTGAACATAGCAGTGATTGTCAGCTACACACATAATTGTCATGGGCATGGTTAGCTCTGGACCTACAACACACTGCAGATGCAGAACATAGCAGTGATTGTCAGCTACTTACATAATTGTCATGGGCATGGTTAGCTCTGGACCTACAACACACTGCAGATGCTGAACATAGAGGTGATTGTCAGCTACACACATAATTGTCATGGGCATGTTTAGCTCTGGACCTACAACACACTGCAGATGCTGAACATAGCGGTGATTGTCAGCTACACACATAATTGTCATGGGCATGGTTAGCTCTGGACCTACAACACACTGCAGATGCAGAACATAGCAGTGATTGTCAGCTACTTACATAATTGTCATGGGCATGGTTAGCTCTGGACCTACAACACACTGCAGATGCAGAACATAGCGGTGATTGTCAGCTACACACATAATTGTCATGGGCATGTTTAGCTCTGGATCTACAACACACTGCAGATGCTGAACATAGAGGTGATTGTCAGCTACACACATAATTGTCATGGGCATGGTTAGCTCTGGACCTACAACACACTGCAGATGCAGAATATAGCGATGATTGTCAGCTACACACATAATTGTCATGGGCATGGTTAGCTCTGGCCCTACAACACACTGCAGATGCAGAACATAGCGGTGATTGTCAGCTACACACATAATTGTCATGGGCATGTTTAGCTCTGGACCTACAACACACTGCAGATGCTGAACATAGAGGTGATTGTCAGCTACACACATAATTGTCATGGGCATGGTTAGCTCTGGACCTACAACACACTGCAGATGCAGAATATAGCGGTGATTGTCAGCTACACACATAGGGGTCGATCCGATAAAAATCGTCGCCCGCAAAAGTCGGCGACGCCAATATTTGCACGGGTTTGGTATCCTATATACGGCGTAACCTAGAAGTTACGCGCGTATATTTCTGCCGTCGCCCGTAGTTTTTTGGGCCATAGGCAGGTATACCAAACCCGCGCAGTTTGGTATGCAATATACAGCATAAGGACTTACGTGGCGAAAATGGAGAAATCTTACTCCAATTTCATTTCGCCACAAAAAGCAGCCGTAAGAAGCCTTACAATGACTATTGGAGCCCCGTAACTCCCTAAACTGGCTGCTAAAATAAACCTAACACCTAACGCATGCGCAATGTCTATCTCCCTGTCAACCGCGATCCCCCGCCGCAATCCATAATAAAGTATTTAACCCCTAAACCGTCGCCATCTACATAAACTAACCCCCTACTGTGAGCCCCTAAAACCGCCACCATCTAACTGATCTATCCCCTAATGTGAACCCCTTACACCGCCGCCATCTATATTAAAATTATTAACCCCTAATTTAATCTACCTACCCCGCCGCCAGCTATATTATCTATATTAACCCTAAGTATATTATAGTTAATATAGTTATTACATTATATATATTAACTATATTAACCCTAATTATATTAGGGTTAATATAGTTAATATAGTTACTATAGTATTTATATAAACTATATTAACTCTATCTAACCCTAACACCCCTAACTAAATTCTTATTAAATAAATCTAATTCATATTATAAACTAAAATATTCCTATTTAAATTTAAATACTTACCTATAAAATAAACCCTAAGATAGCTACAATGTAATTAATAATTACATTATAGCTATGTTAGGGTTTATATTTATTTTACAGGTAAATTGTTAATTATTTTAACTAGGTATAATAGCTATTAAATAGTTATTAACTATTTAATAGCTACCTAGTTAAAATAATTACCCAATTACCTGTAAAATAAATCCTAACCTAAGTTACAAATACACCTACACTATCAATAAATAAAATAAACTACAAATATCTATCTAAAAATACAATTAAATAAACTAAACTAAATTACAAAAAAAAACAAACACTAAATTACAAAAAATAAAAAAAGATTACAAGATTTTTAAGCTAATTACACCTATTCTAAGCCCCCTAATAAAATAATAAAGCCCCCCCAAAATAAAAAATTCCCTACCCTATTCTAAATTAAAACAAGTTCAAAGCTCTTTTACCTTACCAGCCCTTAAAAGGGCCTTTTGTGGGGGCATGCCCCAAAGAAAACTGCTCTTTTGCCTGCAAAAAAAAACACAATACCACCCCCCAACATTACAACCCACCACCCACATACCCCTAATCTAACCCAAACTCCCCTTAAATAAACCTAACACTACCCCCCCCCGAAGATCTCCCTACCTTGTATTCACCCAGCCGGGCAGAAATCTTCATCCGATCCGGGCGATGTGTTCCAGCAAGCGGCAGAGAGTCTTCTTCCATCGGCGATGTCTTCAAGCAAATCGGCATCTTCAATCTTCTTACTTCGCTCCTCCGCCGCGGAGCATCCTTCCGGCATGACGACTTCCCGACGAATGAAGTTCCTTTAAATGACGTCATTCAAGATGGCGTCCGCCGAATTCCGATTGGCTGATAGGATTCTATCAGCCAATCGGAATTAAGGTAGAAAAATCTGATTGGCTGATTGAATCAGCCAATCAGATTCAAGTTCAATCCAATTGGCTGATTGGTTGATATAGAGTGATGGGGTACATGTGAGGGATATAGAGTGATGGGGTACATGTGAGGGATATAGAGTGATGGGGTACATGTGAGAGATATAGAGTGATGGGGTACATGTAAGGGATATAGAGTGATGGGGTACATGTGAGGGATATAGAGTGATGGGGTACATGTGAGGGATATAGAGTGATGGGGTACATGTGAGGGATATAGAGTGATGGGGCACATGTGAGGGATATAGAGTGATGGGGTACATGTGAGAGATATAGAGTGATGGGGTACATGTGAGGGATATAGAGTGATGGGGTACATGTGAGGGATACAGAGTGATGGGGTACATGTGAGGGATACAGAGTGATGGGGTACATGTGAGGGATATAGATTGATGTGGTACATGTGAGGGATATAGAATGATGGGGTACATGTGAGGGATATAGAGTGATGGGGTACATGTGAGGGATACAGAGTGATGGGGTACATGTGAGGGATACAGAGTGATGGGGTACATGTGAGGGATATAGAGTGATGGGGTACATGTGAGGGATATAAAGTGATGGGGTACATGTGAGGGATATAGAGTGATGGGGTACATGTGAGGGATACAGAGTGATGGGGTACATATGAGGGATATATAGTGATGGGGTACATGTGAGGGATATAGAGTGATGGGGTACATGTGAGGGATACAGAATGATGGGGTACATGTGAGGGATATAGAGTGATGGGGTACATGTGAGGGATATAGAGTGATGGGGTACATGTGAGAGATATAGAGTGATGGGGGTACATGTGAGGGATATAGAGTGATGGGGTACATGTGAGGGATATAGAGTGATGGGGTACATGTGAGGGATACAGAGTGATGGGGTACATGTGAGGGATATAGATTGATGTGGTACATGTGAGGGATATAGAATGATGGGGTACATGTGAGGGATATAGAGTGATGGGGTACAGAGTGATGGGGTACATGTGAGGGATACAGAGTGATGGGGTACATGTGAGGGATACAGAGTGATGGGGTACATGTGAGGGATATAGAGTGATGGGGTACACGTGAGGGATATAGAGTGATGGGGTACATGTGAGGGATATAGAGTGATGGGGTACATGTGAGGGATACAGAGTGATGGGGTACATATGAGGGATATATAGTGATGGGGTACATGTGAGGGATATAGAGTGATGGGGTACATGTGAGGGATACAGAATGATGGGGTACATGTGAGGGATATAGAGTGATGGGGTACATGTGAGGGATATAGAGTGATGGGGTACATGTGAGAGATATAGAGTGATGGGGTACATGTGAGGGATATAGAGTGATGGGGTACATGTGAGGGATATAGAGTGATGGGGTACATGTGAGGGATATAGAGTGATGGGGTACATGTGAGGGATATAGAGTGATGGGGTACGTGTGAGGGATATAGAGTGATGGGGTACGTGTGAGGGATATAGAGTGATGGGGTACATGTGAGGGATATAGAGTGATGGGGTACATGTGAGGGATATAGAGTGATGGGGTACATGTGAGGGATATAGAGTGATGGGGTACGTGTGAGGGATATAGAATGATGGGGTACATGTGAGGGATATAGAGTGATGGGGTACATGTGAGGAATATAGAGTGATGGGGTACATGTGAGGGATATAGAGTGATGGGGTACATGTGAGAGATATAGAGTGATGGGGTACATGTGAGGGATATAGAGTGATGGGGTACATGTGAGGGATATAGAGTGATGGGGTACGTGTGAGGGATATAGAGTGATGGGGTACATGTGAGGGATATAGAGTGATGGGGTACATGTGAGGGATACAGAATGATAGGGTACATGTGAGGGATATAGACTGATGGGGTACATGTGAGGGATATAGAGTGATGGGGTACATGTGAGAGATATAGAGTGATGGGGTACATGTGAGGGATATAGAGTGATGGGGTACATGTGAGGGATATAGAGTGATGGGGTACATGTGAGGGATACAGATTGATGGGGTACATGTGAGGGATATAGATTGATGCGGTACATGTGAGGGATATAGAATGATGGGGTACATGTGAGGGATATAGAGTGATGGGGTACATGTGAGGGATACAGAGTGATGGGGTACATGTGAGGGATACAGAGTGATGGGGTACATGTGAGGGATATAGAGTGATGGGGTACACGTGAGGGATATAGTGTGATGGGGTACATGTGAGGGATATAGAGTGATGGGGTACATGTGAGGGATACAGAGTGATGGGGTACATATGAGGGATATATAGTGATGGGGTACATGTGAGGGATATAGAGTGATGGGGTACATGTGAGGGATACAGAATGATGGGGTACATGTGAGGGATATAGAGTGATGGGGTACATGTGAGAGATATAGAGTGATGGGGTACATGTGAGGGATATAGAGTGATGGGGTACATGTGAGAGATATAGAGTGATGGGGTACATGTGAGGGATATAGAGTGATGGGGTACATGTGAGGGATATAGAGTGATGGGGTACATGTGAGAGATATAGAGTGATGGGGTACATGTGAGGGATATAGAGTGATGGGGTACATGTGAGGGATATAGAGTGATGGGGTACATGTGAGGGATATAGAGTGATGGGGTACGTGTGAGGGATATAGAGTGATGGAGTACATGTGAGGGATATAGAGTGATGGGGTACATGTGAGGGATATAGAGTGATGGGGTACGTGTGAGGGATATAGAATGATGGGGTACGTGTGAGGGATATAGAATGATGGGGTACATGTGAGGGATATAGAGTGATGGGGTACATGTGAGAGATAAAGAGTGATGGGGTACATGTGAGGGATATAGAGTGATGGGGTACATGTGAGGGATATAGAGTGATGGGGTACATGTGAGGGATATAGAGTGATGGGGTACATGTGAGGGATACAGAATGATGGGGTACATGTGAGGGATATAGAGTGATGGGGTACATGTGAGGGATATAGAGTGATGGGGTACATGTGAGAGATATAGAGTGATGGGGGTACATGTGAGGGATATAGAGTGATGGGGTACATGTGAGGGATATAGAGTGATGGGGTACATGTGAGAGATATAGAGTGATGGGGTACATGTGAGGGATATAGAGTGATGGGGTACATGTGAGGGATATAGAGTGATGGGGTACGTGTGAGGGATATAGAGTGATGGGGTACATGTGAGGGATATAGAGTGATGGGGTACATGTGAGGGATATAGAGTGATGGGGTATGTGTGAGGGATATAGAATGATGGGGTACATGTGAGGGATATAGAGTGATGGGGTACATGTGAGAGATATAGAGTGATGGGGTACATGTGAGGGATATAGAGTGATGGGGTACATGTGAGGGATATAGAGTGATGGGGTACATGTGAGGGATATAGAATGATGGGGTACATGTGAGGGATACAGAGTGATGGGGTACATATGAAGGATACAGAGTGATGGGGTACATGTGAGGGATATAGAGTGATGGGGTACATGTGAGGGATATAGAGTGATGGGGTACATGTGAGGGATACAGAGTGATGGGGTACATGTGAGGGATATAGAGTGATGGGGTACATGTGAGGGATATAGAATGATGGGGTACATATGAGGGATATAGAGTGATGGGGTACATGTGAGGGATATAGAGTGATGGGGTACATGTGAGGGATATAGAGTGATGGGGTACATGTGAGGGATATAGAGTGATGGGGTACATGTGAGGGATACAGAGTGATTTGGTACATGTGAGGGATATAGAGTGATAGGGTACATGTGAGGGATATAGAGTGATGGGGTACATGTGAGAGATATAGAGTGATGGGGTACATGTGAGGGATACAGAGTGATGGGGTACATGTGAGGAATATAGAGTGATGGGGTACATGTGAGGAATATAGAGTGATGGGGTACATGTGAGGGATACAGAGTGATGGGGTACATGTGAGGGATATAGAGTGATGGGGTACATGTGAGGGATATAGAGTGATGGGGTACATGTGAGGGATATAGAGTGATGGGGTACATGTGAGAGATATAGAGTGATGGGTTACATGTGAGAGATATAGAGTGTGGGGTACATGTGAGGGGATATAGAGTGATGGGGTACATGTGAGGGATATAGAGTGATGGGGTACATGTGAGGGATATAAAGTGATGGGGTACATGTGAGGGATACAGAGTGATAGGGTACATGTGAGGGATATAGAGTGATGGGGTACATGTGAGGGATATAGAGTGATGGGGTACATGTGAGGGATATAGAGTGATGGGGTACATGTGAGAGATATAGAATGATGGGTTACATGTGAGAGATATAGAATGATGGGGTACATGTGAGGGATATAGAGTGATGGGTTACATGTGAGAGATATAGAATGATGGGGTACATGTGAGGGATATAGAGTGATGGGGTACATGTGAGGGATATAGAGTGATGGGGTACATGTGAGGGATATAGAGTGATGGGTTACATGTGAGAGATATAGAATGATGGGGCACATGTGAGGGATACAGAGTGATGGGTTACATGTGAGAGATATAGAATGATGGGGTACATGTGAGGGATATAGAGTGATGGGGTACATGTGAGGGATATAGAGTGATGGGGTACATGTGAGGGCTATAGAGTGATGGGGTACATGTGAGGGATATAGAATGATGGGGTACATGTGAGGGATATAGAGTGATGGGGTACATGTGAGGGATATAGAGTGATGAGGTACATGTGAGGGATATAGAATGATGGGGTACATGTGAGGGATATAGAGTGATGGGGTACATGTGAGGGATATAGAGTGATGGGGTACATGTGAGGGATATAGAGTGATGGGGTACATGTGAGGGATACAGAATGATGGGGTACATGTGAGCGATACAGAGTGATGGGGTACATGTGAGGGATATAGAGTGATGGGGTACATGTGAGGGATATAGAGTGATGGGGTACATGTGAGAGATATAGAGTGATGGGGTACATGTGAGGGATATAGAGTGATGGGGTACATGTGAGGGATACAGAGTGATGGGGTACATGTGAGAGATATAGAGTGATGGGGTACATGTGAGGGATATAGAGTGATGGGGTACATGTGAGGGATACAGAGTGATGGGGTACATGTGAGGGATATAGAGTGATGGGGTACATGTGAGGGATATAGAGTGATGGGGTACATGTGAGGGATATAGAGTGATGGGGTACATTTGAGGGATATAGAGTGATGGGGTACATGTGAGGGATATAGAGTGATGGGGTACATGTGAGGGATATAGAGTGATGGGGTACATGTGAGGGATATAGAATGATGGGGTACATGTGAGAGAGATATAGTGATGGGGTACATGTGAGGGATATAGAATGATGGGGTACATGTGAGAGATATATAGTGATGGGGTACATGTGAGGGATATAGAGTGATGGGGTACATGTGAGGGATATAGAGTGATGGGGTACATGTGAGGGATATAGAGTGATGGGGTACATGTGAGGGATATAGAGTGATGGGGTACATGTGAGGGATATAGAGTGATGGGGTACATGTGAGGGATATAGAGTGATGGGGTACAGTGAGGGATATAGAGTGATGGGGTACATGTGAGGGATATAGAGTGATGGGGTACATGTGAGGGATATAGAGTGATGGGGTACATGTGAGGGATATAGAGTGATGGGGTACATGTGAGGGATACAGAGTGATGGGGTACATGTGAGGGATATAGAGTGATTGGGGTACATGTGAGGGATATAGAGTGATGGGGTACATGTGAGGGATATAGAGTGATGGGGTACATGTGAGGGATATAGAGTGATGGGGGTACATGTGAGGGATATAGAGTGATGGGGTACATGTGAGGGATATAGAGTGATGGGGTACATGTGAGGGATATAGAGTGATGGGGTACATGTGATGGATATAGAGTGATTGGGTACATGTGAGAGATATAGAGTGATGGGGTACATGTGAGGGATATAGAGTGATGGGGTACATGTGAGAGATATAGAGTGATGGGGTACATGTGAGGGATATAGAGTGATGGGGTACATGTGAGGGATATATAGTGATGGGGTACATGTGAGGGATACAGAGTGATGGGGTACATGTGAGGGATATAGAGTGATGGGGTACATGTGAGGGATATATAGTGATGGGGTACATGTGAGGGATATAGAGTGATGGGGTACATGTGAGAGATATATAGTGATGGGGTACATGTGAGAGATATATAGTGATGGGGTACATGTGAGAGATATATAGTGATGGGGTACATGTGAGGGATACAGAGTGATGGGGTACATGTGAGGGATATAGAGTGATGGGGTACATGTGAGGGATATAGAGTGATGGGGTACATGTGAGAGATATATAGTGATGGGGTACATGTGAGAGATATATAGTGATAGGGTACATGTGAGGGATATAGAGTGATAGGGTACATGTGAGGGATATAGAGTGATGGGTACATGTGAGAGATATAGAGTGATGGGGTACATGTGAGGGATATAGAGTGATGGGGTACATGTGAGGGATATAGAGTGATGGGGTACATGTGAGGGATATAGAGTGATGGGGTACATGTGAGGAATATAGAGTGATGGGGTACATGTGAGGGATATAGAGTGATGGGGTACATGTGAGGGATATAGAGTGATGGGGTACATGTGAGGGATATAGAGTGATGGGGTACATGTGAGGGATACAGAGTGATGGGGTACATGTGAGGGATACAGAGTGATGGGGTACATGTGAGGGATATAGAGTGATGGGGTACATGTGAGGGATATAGAGTGATGGGGTACATGTGAGGGATATAGAGTGATGGGGTACATGTGAGGGATATAGAGTGATGGGGTACATGTGAGGGATATAGAGTGATGGGGTACATGTGAGGGATATAGAGTGATGGGGTACGTGTGAGGGATATAGAGTGATGGGGTACATGTGAGAGATATATAGTAATGTATATATACATGTTAGGGATATAGAGTGATGGGGTACATGTGAGGGATATAGAGTGATGGGGTACATGTGAGGGATATAGAGTGATGGGGTACATGTGAGGGATATAGAGTGATGGGGTACATGTGAGGGATATAGAGTGATGGGGTACATGTGAGGGATTTAGAGTGATGGGGTACATGTGAGGGATACAGAGTGATGGGGTACATGTGAGGGATATAGAGTGATGGGGTACATGTGAGGGATATATAGTGATGGGGTACATGTGAGGGATATACAGTAATGGGGTACATGTGAGGGATACAGAGTGAGGGGGTACATGTGAGGGATATAGAGTGATGGGGTACATGTGAGAGATATAGAGTGAGAGGGTACATGTGAGGGATACAGAGTGATGGGATACATGTGAGGGATATAGAGTGATGGGGTACATGTGAGGGATATAGAGTGATGGGGTACACGTGAGGGATATAGAGTGATGGGGTACATGTGAGGGATATAGAGTGATGGGGTACATGTGAGGGATATAGAGTGATGGGGTACATGTGAGGAATATAGAGTGATGGGGTACATGTGAGGGATATAGAGTGATGGGGTACATGTGAGGGATATAGAGTGATGGGGTACATGTGAGGGATATAGAGTGATGGGGTACATGTGAGGGATACAGAGTGATGGGGTACATGTGAGGGATATAGAGTGATGGGGTACATGTGAGGGATATATAGTGATGGGGTACATGTGAGGGATATAGAGTGATGGGGTACATGTGAGGGATATAGAGTGATGGGGTACATGTGAGGGATATAGAGTGATGGGGTACATGTGAGAGATATAGAGTGATGGGGTACATGTGAGAGATATATAGTGATGGGGTACATGTGAGGGATACAGAGTGATGGGGTACATGTGAGGGATATAGATTGATGCGGTACATGTGAGGGATATAGAATGATGGGGTACATGTGAGGGATATAGAGTGATGGGGTACATGTGAGGGATACAGAGTGATGGGGTACATGTGAGGGATACAGAGTGATGGGGTACATGTAAGGGATATAGAGTGATGGGGTACACGTGAGGGATATAGAGTGATGGGGTACATGTGAGGGATATAGAGTGATGGGGTACATGTGAGGGATACAGAGTGATGGGGTACATATGAGGGATATATATAGTGATGGGGTAAATGTGAGGGATATAGAGTGATGGGGTACATGTGAGGGATATAGAATGATGGGGTACATGTGAGGGATATAGAGTGATGGGGTACATGTGAGGGATATAGAGTGATGGGGTACATGTGAGAGATATAGAGTGATGGGGTACATGTGAGGGATATAGAGTGATGGGGTACATGTGAGAGATATAGAGTGATGGGGTACATGTGAGGGATATAGAGTGATGGGGTACATGTGAGGGATATAGAGTGATGGGGTACATGTGAGGGATATAGAGTGATGGGGTACATGTGAGGGATATAGAGTGATGGGGTACATGTGAGGGATATAGAGTGATGGGGTACGTGTGAGGGATATAGAGTGATGGAGTACATGTGAGGGATATAGAGTGATGGGGTACATGTGAGGGATATAGAGTGATGGGGTACGTGTGAGGGATATAGAATGATGGGGTACATGTGAGGGATATAGAGTGATGGGGTACATGTGAGGGATATAGAGTGATGGGGTACATGTGAGGGATATAGAGTGATGGGGTACATGTGAGAGATATAGAGTGATGGGGTACATGTGAGGGATATAGAGTGATGGGGTACATGTGAGGGATATAGAGTGATGGGGTACATGTGAGGGATATAGAGTGATGGGGTACATGTGAGGGATTTAGAGTGATTGGGTACATGTGAGGGATACAGAATGATGGGGTACATGTGAGAGATATAGAGTGATGGGGTACATGTGAGGGATATAGAGTGATGGGGTACATGTGAGGGATATAGAGTGATGGGGTACATGTGAGAGATATAGAGTGATGGGGTACATGTGAGGGATATAGAGTGATGGGGTACATGTGAGGGATATAGAGTGATGGGGTACATGTGAGGGATATAGAGTGATGGGGTACGTGTGAGGGATATAGAGAGATGGGGTACATGTGAGGGATATAGAGTGATGGGGTACATGTGAGGGATATAGAGTGATGGGGTACGTGTGAGGGATATAGAGTGATGGGGTACATGTGAGGGATACAGAGTGATGGGGTACATGTGAGGGATATAGAGTGATGGGGTACATGTGAGGGATATAGAGTGATGGGGTACATGTGAGAGATATAGAGTGATGGGGTACATGTGAGAGATATAGAGTGATGGGGTACATGTGAGGGATATAGAGTGATGGGGTACATGTGAGGGATATAGAGTGATGGGGTACATGTGAGGGATATAGAGTGATGGGGTACATGTGAGGGATACAGAGTGAAGGGGTACATGTGAGGATTGTACTAGAGTGAATGGGGTAACATGTGAGGGGATACTAGAGTGATGGTGGTACATGTGAGGGATATTAGAGTGATGGGGTACAGTGAGAGAGTCATAGCGTGAATGGTGGTACATGTGAGGCAGATAATGTAGTGATGGGATACATGTGAGGGAATATAGAGTGGATGGGGTACTGAGAGGGATATAGAGGTGATTGGGATACATGTTGAGAGGTATATGAGTGATGGGGTACATGTGAGGGATATAGAGTGATGGGTTACATGTGAGAGATATAGAATGATGGGGAACATGTGAGGGATACAGAGTGATGGGTTACATGTGAGAGATATAGAATGATGGGGTACATTTGAGGGATATAGTGTGATGGGGTACATGTGAGGGAGATAGAGTGATGGGGTACATTTGAGGGATATAGAATGATGGGGTACATGTGAGGGATATAGAGGTGATGGGGTACATGTGAGGGATATAGAGTGATGAGGTACATGTGAGGGATATAGAATGAAGGGGGTACATGTGAGGGATATAGAGTGATGGGGTACATGTGAGTGATATAGAATGATGGGGTACATGTGAGGGATATAGAGTGATGGGGTACATGTGAGGGATATAGAGTTAATGGGGTACATGTGAGGGATATAGAGTGATGGGGTACATGTGAGGGATACAGAATGATAGGGGTACATGTGAGGGATACAGAGTGATGGGGTACATGTGAGGGATATAGAGTGATGGGGTACAAGTGAGGGATATAGAGTGATGGGGTACATGTGAGAGATATAGAGTGATGGGGTACATGTGAGGGATATAGAGTGATGGGGTACATGTGAGGGATACAGAGTGATGGGGTACATGTGAGAGATATAGAATGATGGGGTACATGTGAGGGATATAGAGTGATGGGGTACATGTGAGGGATACAGAGTGATGGGGGTATACATGTGGAGGGATATAGAGTGATGGGGTACATGTGAGGGATATAGAAGTGATGGGGTACATTTGAGGGGATATAGAGTGATGGGGTACATGTAGGAGATATAGAGTGATTGGGTACATGTGAGGGATATAGAGTGATGGGGTACATGTGAGGGTATATAGAAGTGATCGGGTACAATGTTGAGGGATATAGAATGATGGGGGGGTTACATGTGAGAGATATATAGTGATGGGGTACATGTGAGGGATATAGAATGATGGGGTACATGTGAGAGATATATAGTGATGGGGTACATGTGAGGGATATAGAGTGATGGGGCACATGTGAGTGATACAGAGTATTGGGGTACATGTGAGAGATATATAGTGATGGGGCACATGTGAGTGATACAGAGTATTGGGGTACATGTGAGGGATATATAGTGATAGGGTACATGTGAGGGATATAGAGTGATGGGGTACATGTGAGGGATATAGAATGATGGGGTACATGTGAGGGATATAGAGTGATGGGGTTCATGTGAGGGATATAGAGTGATGAGGTACATGTGAGGGATACAGAGTGATGGGGGTCCATGTGAGGGGATACAGAGTGAGTGGGGTATATGTGAGGGATATAAAGTGATGGGGGTACATGTGAGGGGATATAGAGTGATGGGGTACATGTGAGGTGATATAGAGTGATGGGGTACATGTGAGGGATACAGAGTGATGGGGTACATGTGAGAGATATATAGTGATGGGGGTACATGTGAGGGATATAGAGTGATGGGGTACATGTGAGGGATATAGAGAGATGGGGGTACATGTGGATGGATATAGAGTGGATTGGGTACATGTGAGAGATATAGAGTGATGGGGTACATGTGAGGGATATAGAGTGATGGGGGTACATGTGAGAGGATATATAGTGATGGGGGTACATGTGAGGGATACAGAGTGATGGGGGTACATGTGAGGGATATAGAGTGATGGGGTACATGTGAGGGGATATAGAGTGATGGGGTGGGTACAGTGTGAGAGATATATAGTGATGGGGGGGTACATGTGAGAGATATATAGTGATAGGGTACATGTGAGGGATATAGAGTGATAGGGTACATGTGAGGGATATAGAGTGATGGGTACATGTGAGGGATATAGAGTGATGGGGTACATGTGAGGGATATAGAGTGATGGGGTACATGTGAGGGATATAGAGTGATGGGGTACATGTGAGGAATATAGAGTGATGGGGTACATGTGAGGGATATAGAGTGATGGGGTACATGTGAGGGATATAGAGTGATGGGGTACATGTGAGGGATACAGAGTGATGGGGGTACATGTGAGGGATACAGAGTGATGGGGTACATGTGAGGGATATAGAGTGATGGGGTACATGTGAGGGATATAGAGTGATGGGGTACATGTGAGGGATATAGAGTGATGGGGTACATGTGAGGGATATAGAGTGATGGGGCACATGTGAGGGATATAGAGTGATGGGGTACATGTGAGGGATATAGAGTGATGGGGTACGTGTGAGGGATATAGAGTGATGGGGTACATGTGAGAGATATATAGTGATGGGGCACATGTGAGGGATACAGAGTGATGGGGTACATGTGAGGGATATAGAGTGATGGGGTACATGTGAGGGATATAGAGTGATGGGGTACATGTGAGGGATATAGAGTGATGGGGTACATGTGAGGGATATAGAGTGATGGGGTACATGTGAGGGATATAGAGTGATGGGGTACATGTGAGGGATACAGAGTGATGGGGTACATGTGAGGGATATAGAGTGATGGGGTACATGTGAGGGATATATAGTGATGGGGTACATGTGAGGGATATACAGTAATGGGGTACATGTGAGGGATACAGAGTGAGGGGGTACATGTGAGGGATATAGAGTGATGGGGTACATGTGAGAGATATAGAGTGATGGGGTACATGTGAGGGATACAGAGTGATGGGATACATGTGAGGGATATAGAGTGATGGTGTACATGTGAGGGATATAGAGTGATGGGGTACATGTGAGGGATACAGAGTGATGGGGTACATGTGAGGGATATAGAGTGATGGGGTACACGTGAGGGATATAGAGTGATGGGGTACATGTGAGGGATATAGAGTGATGGGTACATGTGAGGGATATAGAGTGATGGGGTACGTGTGAGGGATACCGAGGTGATTGGAGTAACATGTGAGGGATACTAGAGTGATGGGGTACATGTGAGGGATATAGAGTGATGGGGTACGTGTGAGGGATATAGAATGATGGGGTACATGTGAGGGATATAGAGTGATGGGGTACATGTGAGGGATATATAGTGATGGGGTACATGTGAGGGATATAGAGTGATGGGGTACATGTGAGAGATATAGAGTGATGGGGTACATGTGAGGGATATAGAGTGATGGGGTACATGTGAGAGATATAGAGTGATGGTGGTACATGTGAGGGATATAGAGTGATGGGGTACATGTGAGGGATTTAGAGTGATTGGGTACATGTGAGGGATACAGAGTGATGGGGTACATGTGAGAGGATATAGAGTGATGGGGTACATGTGAGGGATATAGAGTGATGGGGTACATGTGAGGATATAGAGTGATGGGGTACATGTGAGAGACTATATAGTGATGGGGTACATGTGAGGGATATAGAGTGAATGGGGTACATGTGAGGGATATAGAGTGATGGGGTACATGTGAGGGATATAGCTTGATGGGGTACATGTGAGGGATATAGAGTGATGGGGTACATGTGAGGGATATAGAGTGATGGGGTACATGTGAGGGATATAGAGTGATGGGGTACATGTGAGGGATATAGAGTGATGGGGTACATGTGAGGGATATAGAGTGATGGGGTACATGTGAGGGATATAGAGTGATGGGGTACATGTGAGGGAATAGAGTGATGGGGTACATGTGAGGGATACAGAGTGATGGGGTACATGTGAGGAGATATAGAGTGATGGGGTACATGTGAGGATATAGAGTGATGGGGTACATGTGAGGGATATAGAGTGATGGGGTACATGTGAGGGATATAGAGTGATGGGGTACATGTGAGGGATACAGAGTGATGGGGTACATGTGAGGGATATAGAGTGATGGGGTACATGTGAGGGATATATAGTGATGGGGTACATGTGAGGGATATAGAGTGATGGGGTACATGTGAGAGATATATAGTGATGGGGTACATGTGAGAGATATATAGTGATGGGGTACATGTGAGAGATATATAGTGATGGGGTACATGTGAGGGATACAGAGTGATGGGGTACATGTGAGGGATATAGAGTGATGGGGTACATGTGAG
This sequence comes from Bombina bombina, assembly GCF_027579735.1. Taxonomy (NCBI): domain Eukaryota; kingdom Metazoa; phylum Chordata; class Amphibia; order Anura; family Bombinatoridae; genus Bombina; species Bombina bombina. The sequence goes on along the minus strand of NC_069501.1, from coordinate 1,280,932,485 downwards.
GGATATAGAGTGATGGGGTACATGTGAGAGATATATAGTGATGGGGTACATGTGAGAGATATATAGTGATGGGGATACATGTGAGGGATATAGAGTGATGGGGTACATGTGAGGGATACAGAGTGATGGGGTACATGTGAGGGATACAGAGTGATGGGGTACATGTGAGGGATATAGAGTGATGGGGTACATGTGAGAGATATAGAGTGATGGGGTACATGTGAGGGATACAGAGTGATGGGGTACATGTGAGGGATATAGAGTGATGGGGTACATGTGAGAGATATAGAGTGATGGGGTACATGTGAGAGATATGTAGTGATGGGATACATGTGAGAGATATATAGTGATGGGGTACATGTGAGGGATATAGAGTGATGGGGTACATGTGAGAGATATAGAGTGATGGGGTACATGTGAGAGATATATAGTGATGGGGTACATGTGAGAGATATAGAGTGATGGGGTACATGTGAGAGATATAGAGTGATGGGGTACATGTGAGGGATATAGAGTGATTGGGTACATGTGAGGGATATAGGGTGATGGGGTACATGTGAGGGATATAGAGTGATGGGGTACATGTGAGGGATATAGAGTGATGGGGTACATGTGAGGGATATAGAGTGATGGGGTACATGTGAGAGATATATAGTGATGGGGTACATGTGAGGGATATAGAGTGATGGGGTACATGTGAGAGATATATAGTGATGGGGTACATGTGAGAGATATATAGTGATGGGGTACATGTGAGGGATATAGAGTGATGGGGTACATGTGAGGGATATAGAGTGATGGGGTACGTGTGAGGGATATAGAGTGATGGGGTACATGTGAGGGATATAGAGTGATGGGGTACATGTGAGGGATATAGAGTGATGGGGTACATGTGAGGGATATAGAGTGATGGGGTACATGTGAGGGATATATAGTGATGGGGTACATGTGAGGGATACAGAGTGATGGGGTACATGTGAGGGATATAGAGTGATGGGGTACATGTGAGAGATATAGAGTGATGGGGTACATGTGAGGGATATAGAGTGATGGGGTACATGTGAGGGATATATAGTGATGGGGTACATGTGAGGGATACAGAGTGATGGGGTACATGTGAGGGATATAGAGTGATGGGGTACATGTGAGGGATATAGAGTGATGGGGTACATGTGAGGGATATAGAGTGATGGGGTACATGTGAGAGATATATAGTGATGGGGTACATGTGAGAGATATATAGTGATGGGATACATGTGAGAGATATATAGTGATGGGGTACATGTGAGAGATAAGAGTGATGGGGTACATGTGAGGGATTATAGAGTGATGGGGTTCATGTTGATGGATATAGAGTGATGGTGGTACATGTGAGAGATATATAGTGATGGGGTACTTGTGAGTGATATATTAGTGATGGGGATACATGTGATGGATATAGAGGGATGGGGTACATGTGGGGATACAGACGTGATGGGGTACATGGCTGAGGGATACAGAGTGATGGGGTACATGTGAGGGATATAGAGTGAATGGGGTACATGTGAGAGATATAGAGTATGGGGTACATGTGAGGGCTACAGAGTGAATGGGGGTACATGTGAGGGATATAGGAGTGATGGGGGGGGGGTGGTACTGTGATGAGTATTGAGTGATGGGGTACATGTGAGAGATATGTAGTGATGGGATACATGTGTGAGATATATAGAGGATGGGGGTACATGTGAGGGATATATTAGAGTGATGGGGGGTACATGTGAGAAACAGAGTGATGGTGGTACATGTGAGAGATATAGTGATGAGGTACATGTGAGAGATATAGAGTGATGGGGGTACATGTGAGGGATATAGAGTGATGGGGTACATGTGAGGGATATAGAGTGATGGGGCACATGTGAGGGATATAGAGTGATGGGGTACATGTGAGGGATATAGAGTGATGGGGTACGTGTGAGGGATATAGAGTGATGGGGTACATGTGAGAGATATATAGTGATGGGGCACATGTGAGGGATACAGAGTGATGGGGGTACATGTGAGGGATATAGAGTGATGGGGGTACATGTGAGGGATATAGAGTGATGGGGTACATGTGAGGGATATAGAGTGATGGGGTACATGTGAGGGATATAGAGTGATGGGGTACATGTGAGGGATACAGAGTGATGGGGTACTTGTGAGGGATATAGAGTGATGGGGTACATGTGAGGGATATATAGTGATGGGGTACATGTGAGGGATATACAGTAATGGGGTACATGTGAGGGATACAGAGTGAGGGGGTACATGTGAGGGATATAGAGTGATGGGGTACATGTGAGAGATATAGATTGATGGGGTACATGTGAGGGATACAGAGTGATGGGATACATGTGAGGGATATAGAGTGATGGGGTACATGTGAGGGATATAGAGTGATGGGGTACATGTGAGAGATATAGAGTGATGGGGTACATGTGAGAGATATAGAGTGATGGGGTTCATGTGAGAGATATAGAGTGATGGGGTACATGTGAGAGATATAGAGTGATGGGGTACGTGTGAGGGATATATAGTGATGGGGTACATGTGAGGGATATAGAGTGATGGGGTACATGTGAGAGATATAGAGTGATGGGGTACATGTGAGAGATATAGAGTGATGGGGTTCATGTGAGAGATATATAGTGATGGGGTACATGTGAGGGATACAGAGTGATGGGGTACATGTGAGAGATATAGAGTGATGGGGTACATGTGAGAGATATAGAGTGATGGGGTACATGTGAGGGATACAGAGTGATGGGGTACATATGAGGGATATATAGTGATGGGGTACATGTGAGGGATATAGAATGATGGGGTACATGTGAGGGATACAGAGTGATGGGGTACATGTGAGAGATATAGAGTGATGGGGTACATGTGAGGGATATAGAGTGATGGGGTACATGTGAGGGATACAGAGTGATGGGGTACATATGAGGGATATATAGTGATGGGGTACATGTGAGGGATATAGAATGATGGGGTACATGTGAGGGATATAGAGTGATGGGGTTCATGTGAGAGATATAGAGTGATGGGGTACATGTGAGAGATATAGAGTGATGGGGTACGTGTGAGGGATATAGAGTGATGGGGTACATGTGAGGGATATAGAGTGATGGGGTACATGTGAGAGATATAGAGTGATGGGGTACATGTGAGAGATATAGAGTGATGGGGTTCATGTGAGAGATATATAGTGATGGGGTACATGTGAGGGATACAGAGTGATGGGGTACATGTGAGAGATATAGAGTGATGGGGTACATGTGAGAGATATAGAGTGATGGGGTACATGTGAGGGATATAGAGTGATGGGGTTCATGTGAGAGATATAGAGTGATGGGGTACATGTGAGAGATATAGAGTGATGGGGTATGTGTGAGGGATATATAGTGATGGGGTACATGTGAGGGATATAGAGTGATGGGGTACATGTGAGAGATATAGAGTGATGGGGTACATGTGAGAGATATAGAGTGATGGGGTTCATGTGAGAGATATATAGTGATGGGGTACATGTGAGGGATACAGAGTGATGGGGTACATGTGAGAGATATAGAGTGATGGGGTACATGTGAGAGATATAGAGTGATGGGGTACATGTGAGGGATACAGAGTGATGGGGTACATATGAGGGATATATAGTGATGGGGTACATGTGAGGGATATAGAATGATGGGGTACATGTGAGGGATACAGAGTGATGGGGTACATGTGAGAGATATAGAGTGATGGGGTACATGTGAGGGATATAGAGTGATGGGGTACATGTGAGGGATACAGAGTGATGGGGTACATATGAGGGATATATAGTGATGGGGTACATGTGAGGGATATAGAATGATGGGGTACATGTGAGGGATATAGAGTGATGGGGTACATGTGAGGGATACAGAGTGATGGGGTACATGTGAGGGATATAGAGTGATGGGGTACATGTGAGGGATATAAAGTGATGGGATACATGTGAGGGATATAGAGTGATGGGGTACATGTGAGGGATATAGAGTGATGGGGTACATGTGAGGGATATAGAGTGATGGGGTACATGTGAGGGATATAGAGTGATGGGGTACATGTGAGAGATATAGAGTGATGGGGTTCATGTGAGAGATATATAGTGATGGGGTACATGTGAGGGATACAGAGTGATGGGGTACATGTGAGAGATATAGAGTGATGGGGTACATGTGAGAGATATAGAGTGATGGGGTACATGTGAGGGATACAGAGTGATGGGGTACATATGAGGGATATATAGTGATGGGGTACATATGAGGGATATATAGTGATGGGGTACATGTGAGGGATATAGAATGATGGGGTACATGTGAGGGATACAGAGTGATGGGGTACATGTGAGAGATATAGAGTGATGGGGTACATGTGAGGGATATAGAGTGATGGGGTACATGTGAGGGATACAGAGTGATGGGGTACATATGAGGGATATATAGTGATGGGGTACATGTGAGGGATATAGAATGATGGGGTACATGTGAGGGATATAGAGTGATGGGGTACATGTGAGGGATACAGAGTGATGGGGTACATGTGAGGGATATAGAGTGATGGGGTACATGTGAGGGATATAAAGTGATGGGATACATGTGAGGGATATAGAGTGATGGGGTACATGTGAGGGATATAGAGTGATGGGGTACATGTGAGGGATATAGAGTGATGGGGTACATGTGAGGGATACAGAGTGATGGGGTACATGTGAGAGATATAGAGTGATGGGGTACATGTGAGAGATATAGAGTGATGGGGTACATGTGAGAGATATAGAGTGATGGGGTACATGTGAGGGATATACAGTAATGGGGTACATGTGAGGGATACAGAGTGAGGGGGTACATGTGAGGGATATAGAGTGATGGGGTACGTGTGAGGGATACAGAGTGATGGGATACATGTGAGGGATATACAGTAATGGGGTACATGTGAGGGATACAGAGTGAGGGGGTACATGTTAGGGATATACAGTAATGGGGTACACGTGAGGACCTCGTCAAGTGCTACCAATTCCTTCTGTTATCTATGGTCACTACTGTGCCAATGCAGCTTGCACCTGTGAGGTTTTGCAGGGTGCTGTAGTACTGAATGGGGATAAATAGCACCCCAATGTCCCCCAGTACCGTCACTGGCTAAAGATCAGGGGTCACTGAACTTTCTTGCGTTAGGTCGTCTTATGGAGCTATTTATAGTCATGAAGATGTATAACTCTAGTGTCACACTATATAGAAACCTCTCAAGATTAGGAGAATTTCTGCACAAAGCCTGATGCCATTAGCAGTTTGTGATTTTGCCACCCTCAGCCCTAACTCTGCTCCCCCTCTTCTGGAGCTGTGACACCTTACTGACTGCTGTGGAGTATTTGAGAGCCCAGCATTAGTATCTTCACCCAGAAGCCTTTGTAGAAGTTGAGTAATTAATTAATATGAAGTCAGGAGACTAAAGGGAAGAGGAACAAATGGTTTTTCTCTCAGGGATGGTATTTATCTCAGCGAGCTGCTGTAGCCTTAGGCGTCTGGCAAACACAGAGAGATGTGAGGGCAGAGTAATTTGTCACACGGTTCTGCCAATGGGTCATTATATAAAGATTGCTTTAAATGGTTTGTTGGCACCCGTGTCACTCCTCATCCCTACAGATTTATTGTCTCTGCTATGCAGTTGTGTACGCCTTAGACATGACACGGGTAAGGGAGGGGTTAATATTTGTCACACAGAGGGATAAGGTGCAGATACACAGCTTGACAGGAGATAGGGATGCAGAAAAGAAGCATTTTTATAGCAGCATTTTGGGACAGTTTATTTAGGATATTTAGGGGGCAGCACCTTTGACCTTCCCAAGAGGTTTACGCATTTGTCCCTCTTTGCCTAACTCTGAGTTTTATGTGACTTTAGTCCCATAATTCCACTGTAGGACAAGCAGATGCCTGTCATGATCATTACGGCCGCCAGCTCTAACTGTGCACGTGCACTGAGATATCCATAAAGAAACAGCTCAAATACAGAGATTTAAAGAAACACTTCTATATTTTAGTACCTTGTAAATCAGATTATGTCATCTGTTATTGACTTTTAAAGACACATCATACATATTTCTTATCGCAACATGTTTTAGGTATAGCTCAGCTTTTCAATAGCAACATAATAAGGTATCGCTTTTATACTTTATTAAGACACATTGGGCAAGATTAAGGGCAAATTCCCTCGTTTACAGGTGCGCGATAAATAACCAGCCATTACAATATAGGAAGCGATATTTTGCGCTCCACTCCGAATCTTGCCCTTTGTGTGCATACAGGAGACTGAGCAGGGGTTCATTGCACTAAACGTCTGCGTTCCCTCTTCCTCTACAAATTCACTTTCATCTAATCCTCTGGCTAACAGGTGACATCACTGGGATGGAAAGCGTTAATAATCCACCTAACGACGGGGAGAATAAAGCAGTTAATATAAAAGGATTAACCCTTAACCCTGTATCAGCAGGCATGAAGAGGGCACATTCCCCTCCCCCAGGTGTGAGTGCTAATTGGCATACAGGCACAGACTGCACAGCGCTTATTAGACCTTTGCCATCACCAGTAATTAAGTGATTAACGTTGCGTGCTGAGTCGGGCGTGTAGAGCGGCTCCTGCAGATCACACAGAGCCTGACATAAATTTATTTCTTGTTGGATGATATATGAATAAATGTCTTTTACATGAATGCCGCACAAACTCATTCAAATAGATATGGAGATAGGAAATAATGCAAAATGATCTGTCGCTGTAAAATAAAGATCTAACACTGACAATAAGAAATGACAGATTAGAGTGTGTAACGGATTAGAGTGTGTAACAGATTATAGCATGTAAAGGATTAGAGTGTGTAACGGATTAGAGTGTGTAACAGATTATAGCATGTAAAGGATTAGAGTGTGTAACAGATTATAGCGTGTAAAGGATTAGAGTGTGTAACGGATTAGACTGTGTAACATATTATAGCACGTAAAGGATTAGAGTGTGTAACAGATTAGAGTGTGTAACATATTATAGCACGTAAAGGATTAGAGTGTGTAACGGATTAGAGTGTGTAACATATTATAGCACGTAAAGGATTAGAGTGTGTAACGGATTAGAGTGTGTAACATATTATAGCACGTAAAGGATTAGAGTGTGTAACGGATTAGAGTGTGTAACAGATTATAGCATGTAAAGGATTAGAGTGTGTAACGGATTAGAGTGTGTAACAGATTATAGCATGTAAAGGATTAGAGTGTGTAACAGATTATAGCGTGTAAAGGATTAGAGTGTGTAACGGATTAGAGTGTGTAACATATTATAGCACGTAAAGGATTAGAGTGTGTAACGGATTAGAGTGTGTAACATATTATAGCACGTAAAGGATTAGAGTGTGTAACGGATTAGAGTGTGTAACATATTATAGCACGTAAAGGATTAGAGTGTGTAACGGATTAGAGTGTGTAACAGATTATAGCATGTAAAGGATTAGAGTGTGTAACGGATTAGAGTGTGTAACAGATTAGAGTGTGTAACGGATTAGAGTGTGTAACAGATTATAGCATGTAAAAGATTAGAGTGTGTAACGGATTAGAGTGTGTAACAGATTATAGCATGTAAAGGATTAGAGTGTGTAACATATTATAGCACGTAAAGGATTAGAGTGTGTAACATATTATAGCATGTAAAGGATTAGAGTGTGTAACAGATTATAGCATGTAAAGGATTAGAGTGTGTAACATATTATAGCACGTAAAGGATTAGAGTGTGTAACATATTATAGCACGTAAAGGATTAGAGTGTGTAACGGATTAGAGTGTGTAACAGATTATAGCATGTAAAGGATTAGAGTGTGTAACGGATTAGAGTGTGTAACAGATTATAGCATGTAAAGGATTAGAGTGTGTAACGGATTATAGCCTGTAATGGATTATAGCATGTAAAGGATTAGAGTGTGTAACAGATTATAGCATGTAAAGGATTAGAGTGTGTAACGGATTAGAGTGTGTAACGGATTAGAGTGTGTAAAGGATTAGAGTGTGTAACAGATTATAGCATGTAAAGGATTAGAGTGTGTAACGGATTAGAGTGTGTAACAGATTATAGCATGTAAAGGATTAGAGTGTGTAACGGATTAGAGTGTGTAACAGATTATAGCATGTAAAGGATTAGAGTGTATAACATATTATAGCATGTAAAGGATTAGAGTGTGTAACGGATTAGAGTGTGTAACGGATTATAGCCTGTAATGGATTAGAGTGTGTAACGGATTAGAGTGTGTAACAGATTATAGCCTGTAATGGATTAGAGTGTGTAACATATTATAGCATGTAAAGGATTAGAGTGTGTAACATATTATAGCATGTAAAGGATTAGAGTGTGTAACGGATTAGAGTGTGTAACATATTATAGCATGTAAAGGATTAGAGTGTGTAACGGATTAGAGTGTGTAACAGATTATAGCATGTAAAGGATTAGAGTGTGTAACATATTATAGCATGTAAAGGATTAGAGTGTGTAACGGATTAGAGTGTGTAACGGATTATAGCCTGTAATGGATTAGAGTGTGTAACGGATTAGAGTGTGTAACAGATTATAGCCTGTAATGGATTAGAGTGTGTAACGGATTAGAGTGTGTAACAGATTATAGCATGTAAAGGATTAGAGTGTGTAACATATTATAGCACGTAAAGGATTAGAGTGTGTAACGGATTAGAGTGTGTAACATATTATAGCACGTAAAGGATTAGAGTGTGTAACGGATTAGAGTGTGTAACATATTATAGCACGTAAAGGATTAGAGTGTGTAACGGATTAGAGTGTGTAACAGATTATAGCCTGTAATGGATTAGAGTGTGTAACAGATTATAGCCTGTAATGGATTAGAGTGTGTAACAGATTATAGCCTGTAATGGATTAGAGTGTGTAACGGATTAGAGTGTGTAACAGATTATAGCATGTAAAGGATTAGAGTGTGTAACATATTATAGCACGTAAAGGATTAGAGTGTGTAACGGATTAGAGTGTGTAACATATTATAGCACGTAAAGGATTAGAGTGTGTAACGGATTAGAGTGTGTAACATATTATAGCACGTAAAGGATTAGAGTGTGTAACGGATTAGAGTGTGTAACGGATTAGAGTGTGTAACGGATTAGAGTGTGTAACGGATTAGAGTGTGTAACAGATTATAGCATGTAAAGGATTAGAGTGTGTAACATATTATAGCACGTAAAGGATTAGAGTGTGTAACGGATTAGAGTGTGTAACGGATTAGAGTGTGTAAAAGATTATAGCATGTAAAGGATTAGAGTGTGTAACGGATTAGAGTGTGTAACAGATTATAGCATGTAAAGGATTAGAGTGTGTAACGGATTAGAGTGTGTAACAGATTATAGCATGTAAAGGATTAGAGTGTGTAACGGATTAGAGTGTGTAACAGATTATAGCATGTAAAGGATTAGAGTGTGTAACGGATTAGAGTGTGTAACAGATTATAGCATGTAACGGATTAGAGTGTGTAACAGATTATAGCATGTAAAGGATTAGAGTGTGTAACATATTATAGCACGTAAAGGATTAGAGTGTGTAACGGATTAGAGTGTGTAACATATTATAGCATGTAAAGGATTAGAGTGTGTAACGGATTAGAGTGTGTAACAGATTATAGCCTGTAATGGATTAGAGTGTGTAACAGATTATAGCATGTGGCGGATTAGAGTGTGTAACATATTATAGCATGTGGCGGATTAGAGTGTGTAACATATTATAGCATCTAAAGGATTAGAGTGTGTAACAGATTATAGCATGTAAAGGATTAGAGTGTGTAACGGATTAGAGTGTGTAACAGATTATAGCATGTAAAGGATTAGAGTGTGTAACATATTATAGCACGTAAAGGATTAGAGTGTGTAACGGATTAGAGTGTGTAACATATTATAGCACGTAAAGGATTAGAGTGTGTAACGGATTAGAGTGTGTAACATATTATAGCACGTAAAGGATTAGAGTGTGTAACGGATTAGAGTGTGTAACAGATTATAGCCTGTAATGGATTAGAGTGTGTAACAGATTATAGCCTGTAATGGATTAGAGTGTGTAACAGATTATAGCCTGTAATGGATTAGAGTGTGTAACGGATTAGAGTGTGTAACAGATTATAGCATGTAAAGGATTAGAGTGTGTAACATATTATAGCACGTAAAGGATTAGAGTGTGTAACGGATTAGAGTGTGTAACATATTATAGCACGTAAAGGATTAGAGTGTGTAACGGATTAGAGTGTGTAACATATTATAGCACGTAAAGGATTAGAGTGTGTAACGGATTAGAGTGTGTAACGGATTAGAGTGTGTAACGGATTAGAGTGTGTAACAGATTATAGCATGTAAAGGATTAGAGTGTGTAACATATTATAGCACGTAAAGGATTAGAGTGTGTAACGGATTAGAGTGTGTAACGGATTAGAGTGTGTAAAAGATTATAGCATGTAAAGGATTAGAGTGTGTAACGGATTAGAGTGTGTAACAGATTATAGCATGTAAAGGATTAGAGTGTGTAACGGATTAGAGTGTGTAACAGATTATAGCATGTAAAGGATTAGAGTGTGTAACGGATTAGAGTGTGTAACAGATTATAGCATGTAAAGGATTAGAGTGTGTAACGGATTAGAGTGTGTAACAGATTATAGCATGTAACGGATTAGAGTGTGTAACAGATTATAGCATGTAAAGGATTAGAGTGTGTAACATATTATAGCACGTAAAGGATTAGAGTGTGTAACGGATTAGAGTGTGTAACATATTATAGCATGTAAAGGATTAGAGTGTGTAACGGATTAGAGTGTGTAACAGATTATAGCCTGTAATGGATTAGAGTGTGTAACAGATTATAGCATGTGGCGGATTAGAGTGTGTAACATATTATAGCATGTGGCGGATTAGAGTGTGTAACATATTATAGCATCTAAAGGATTAGAGTGTGTAACAGATTATAGCATGTAAAGGATTAGAGTGTGTAACGGATTAGAGTGTGTAACAGATTATAGCATGTAAAGGATTAGAGTATGTAACGGATTAGAGTGTGTAACAGATTATAGCCTGTAATGGATTAGAGTGTGTAACATATTATAGCATGTAAAGGATTAGAGTGTGTAACGGATTAGAGTGTGTAACAGATTATAGCATGTAAAGGATTAAAGTGTGTAACATATTATAGCATGTAAAGGATTAGAGTGTGTAACGGATTAGAGTGTGTAACAGATTATAGCATGTAAAGGATTAGAGTGTGTAACATATTATAGCACGTAAAGGATTAGAGTGTGTAACGGATTAGAGTGTGTAAAAGATTATAGCATGTAAAGGATTAGCGTGTGTAACAGATTATAGCATGTAAAGGATTAGAGTGTGTAACGGATTAGAGTGTGTAAAAGATTATAGCATGTAAAGGATTAGCGTGTGTAACAGATTATAGAATGTAACGGATTAGAGTGTGTAACAGATTATAGCATGTAAAGGATTAGAGTGTGTAACATATTATAGCATGTAAAGGATTAGAGTGTGTAAAGGATTAGAGTGTGTAACATATTATAGCATGTAAAGGATTAGAGTGTGTAACGGATTAGAGTGTGTAAAAGATTATAGCATGTAAAGGATTAGAGTGTGTAACGGATTAGAGTGTGTAACAGATTATAGCATGTAAAGGATTAGAGTGTGTAACATATTATAGCATCTAAAGGATTAGAGTGTGTAACAGATTATAGCATGTAAAGGATTAGAGTGTGTAACGGATTATAGCCTGTAATGGATTAGAGTGTGTAACAGATTATAGCATGTAAAGGATTAGAGTGTGTAACATATTATAGCATCTAAAGGATTAGAGTGTGTAACAGATTATAGCATGTAAAGGATTAAAGTGTGTAACATATTATAGCATGTAAAGGATTAGAGTGTGTAACGGATTAGAGTGTGTAACAGATTATAGCCTGTAATGGATTCGAGTGTGTAACAGATTATAGCATGTAAAGGATTAGAGTGTGTAACATATTATAGCATGTAAAGGATTAGAGTGTGTAACGGATTAGAGTGTGTAACAGATTATAGCCTGTAAAGGATTAGAGTGTGTAACATATTATAGCATGTAAAGGATTAGAGTGTGTAACGGATTAGAGTGTGTAACAGATTATAGCCTGTAATGGATTAGAGTGTGTAACAGATTATAGCATGTAAAGGATTAGAGTGTGTAACATATTATAGCATCTAAAGGATTAGAGTGTGTAACGGATTAAAGTGTGTAACAGATTATAGCCTGTAATGGATTAAAGTGTGTAACAGATTATAGAATGTGGCGGATTAGAGTGTGTAACATATTATAGCATCTAAAGGATTAGAGTGTGTAACAGATTATAGCATGTAACGGATTAAAGTGTGTAACAGATTATAGAATGTGGCGGATTAGAGTGTGTAACATATTATAGCATGTAATGGATTAGAGTGTGTAACAGATTATAGCATGTAAAGGATTAGAGTGTGTAACAGATTATAGCATGTAACGGATTAAAGTGTGTAACAGATTATAGCATGTAAAGGATTAGAGTGTGTAACAGATTATAGCATGTAACGGATTAAAGTGTGTAACAGATTATAGAATGTGGCGGATTAGAGTGTGTAACATATATCATATAATGGATTAGAGTGTGTAACATATTATAGCATGTAACGGATTAGAGTGTGTAACATATTATAGCATGTAATGGATTAGAGTGTGCAACAGATTATAGCATGTAAAGGATTAGAGTGTGTAACATATTATAGCATGTAACGGATTAGAGTGTGTAACAGATTATAGCATGTAACAGATTAGAGTGTGTAACAGATTATAGCATGTAACGAATTAGAATGTGAAACAGATTATAGCATGTAAAGGATTAGAGTGTGTAACATATTATAGCATGTAATGGATTAGAGTGCGTAACATATTATAGCATGTAATGGATTAGATTATGTAATGGATTAGAGTGTGTAACGGATTAGAGTGTGTAACATATTATAGCATGTAACGGATTAGAGTATGTAACAGATTTTAGCATGTAACAGATTAGAGTGTGTAACATATTATAGCATGTAATGGATTAGAGTATGTAACATATTAGAGTATGCAACAGATTATAGAATGTAATGAATTAGAGTGTGTAACAGATTAGCGTTTGTAACAGATTATTGCATGTAACAGATTAGAGTGTGTAACAGATTATAGCATGGAACGGATTAGAATATGTAACATATTAGAGTATGCAACAGATTATAGAATGTAATGAATTAGAGTGAATAACAGATTATAGCATGTAATGGATTAGAGTGTGTAACAGATTATAGCATGTAATGGATTAGAGTGTGTAACAGATTAGAGAGTGTAACAGATTACAGTGTGTAACAGATTAGAGAGTGTAACAGATTAGAGTGTGTAACAGATTATAGCATGTAACAGATTAGAGTTTGTAACAGATTAGAGTGTGTAACAGATTAGAGTGTGTAACGGATTATAGCATGTAATGAATTAGAGTGTGTAACAGATTATAGCATGTAACAGATTAGAGTGTGTAACAGATTAGTGTATGTAACGGATTAGAGTGTGTAACAAATTATAGAATGTAATGGATTAGAGTGTGTAAAAGATTATAGCATGTAAAAAATTAGAGTGTGTAACAGATTATAGCATGTAACGGATTAGAGTGTGTAACAGATTATAGCATGTAAAATATTAGAGTGTGTAACAGATTATAGCATGTAACGGATTAGAGAGTATAACAGATTAGAGTATGTAATGGATTAGAGTAGATAACAGATTAGAGTAACAGATTTGAGGTTGTAACGGATTAGAGTGTGTAACGTATTAGAGCGTGAAACAGATTAGATTATGTAATAGATTAGAATGTGTAACAGATTAGAGTGTGTAACAGATTAGAGTGTGTAACAGATTAGAGTGTGTAATGGATTAAAGTGTTTAACAGATTAGAGTGTGTAACAGATTAGAGTGTGTAATGGATTAAAGTGTGTAACAGATTAGAGTGTGTAACAGATTAGAGTGTGTAACAGATTAGAGTGTGTAACAGATTAGAGTGTGTAATGGATTAAAGTGTGTAACAGATTAGAGTGTGTAACAGATTAGAGTGTGTAACAGATTAGAGTGTGTAACAGATTAGAGTGTGTAACAGATTAGAGTGTGTAACGGATTAAAGTGTGTAACAGATTAGAGTGTGCAACAGATTATAGCATGTAAAGGATTAGAGTGTGTAACAGATTATAGCATGTAACAGATAAGAGTGTGTAGCAGATTATAGCATGTAACAAATTAGAATGTGAAACAGATTATAGCATGTAAAGGATTAGAGTGTGTAACATATTATAGCATGTAATGGATTAGAGTGCGTAACATATTATAGCATGTAATGGATTAGATTATGTAATGGATTAGAATGTGTAACAGATTAGAGTGTGTAACAGATTAGAGTGTGTAATGGATTAAAGTGTTTAACAGATTAGAGTGTGTAACAGATTAGAGTGTGTAACGGATTAAAGTGTGTAACATATTATAGCATGTAACGGATTAGAGTGTGTAACAGATTATAGCATGTAACAGATTAGAGTGTGTAACAGATTATAGCATGTAACGAATTAGAATGTGAAACAGATTATAGCATGTAAAGGATTAGAGTGTGTAACATATTATAGCATGTAATGGATTAGAGTGCGTAAAATATTATAGCATGTAATGGATTAGATTATGTAATGGATTAGAGTGTGTAACGGATTAGAGTGTGTAACATATTATAGCATGTAACGGATTAGAGTGTGTAACAGATTATAGCATGTAACGGATTAAAGTGTGTAACAGATTATAGAATGTGGCGGATTAGAGTGTGTAACATATATCATATAATGGATTAGAGTGTGTAACATATTATAGCATGTAACGGATTAGAGTGTGTAACATATTATAGCATGTAATGGATTAGAGTGTGCAACAGATTATAGCATGTAAAGGATTAGAGTGTGTAACATATTATAGCATGTAACGGATTAGAGTGTGTAACAGATTATAGCATGTAACAGATTAGAGTGTGTAACAGATTATAGCATGTAACGAATTAGAATGTGAAACAGATTATAGCATGTAAAGGATTAGAGTGTGTAACATATTATAGCATGTAATGGATTAGAGTGCGTAACATATTATAGCATGTAATGGATTAGATTATGTAATGGATTAGAGTGTGTAACGGATTAGAGTGTGTAACATATTATAGCATGTAACGGATTAGAGTATGTAACAGATTTTAGCATGTAACAGATTAGAGTGTGTAACATATTATAGCATGTAATGGATTAGAGTATGTAACATATTAGAGTATGCAACAGATTATAGAATGTAATGAATTAGAGTGTGTAACAGATTAGCGTTTGTAACAGATTATTGCATGTAACAGATTAGAGTGTGTAACAGATTATAGCATGGAACGGATTAGAATATGTAACATATTAGAGTATGCAACAGATTATAGAATGTAATGAATTAGAGTGAATAACAGATTATAGCATGTAATGGATTAGAGTGTGTAACAGATTATAGCATGTAATGGATTAGAGTGTGTAACAGATTAGAGAGTGTAACAGATTACAGTGTGTAACAGATTAGAGAGTGTAACAGATTAGAGTGTGTAACAGATTATAGCATGTAACAGATTAGAGTTTGTAACAGATTAGAGTGTGTAACAGATTAGAGTGTGTAACGGATTATAGCATGTAATGAATTAGAGTGTGTAACAGATTATAGCATGTAACAGATTAGAGTGTGTAACAGATTAGTGTATGTAACGGATTAGAGTGTGTAACAAATTATAGAATGTAATGGATTAGAGTGTGTAAAAGATTATAGCATGTAAAAAATTAGAGTGTGTAACAGATTATAGCATGTAACGGATTAGAGTGTGTAACAGATTATAGCATGTAAAATATTAGAGTGTGTAACAGATTATAGCATGTAACGGATTAGAGAGTATAACAGATTAGAGTATGTAATGGATTAGAGTAGATAACAGATTAGAGTAACAGATTTGAGGTTGTAACGGATTAGAGTGTGTAACGTATTAGAGCGTGAAACAGATTAGATTATGTAATAGATTAGAATGTGTAACAGATTAGAGTGTGTAACAGATTAGAGTGTGTAACAGATTAGAGTGTGTAATGGATTAAAGTGTTTAACAGATTAGAGTGTGTAACAGATTAGAGTGTGTAATGGATTAAAGTGTGTAACAGATTAGAGTGTGTAACAGATTAGAGTGTGTAACAGATTAGAGTGTGTAACAGATTAGAGTGTGTAACAGATTAGAGTGTGTAACAGATTAGAGTGTGTAATGGATTAAAGTGTGTAACAGATTAGAGTGTGTAACAGATTAGAGTGTGTAACAGATTAGAGTGTGTAACGGATTAAAGTGTGTAACAGATTAGAGTGTGCAACAGATTATAGCATGTAAAGGATTAGAGTGTGTAACAGATTATAGCATGTAACAGATTAGAGTGTGTAGCAGATTATAGCATGTAACAAATTAGAATGTGAAACAGATTATAGCATGTAAAGGATTAGAGTGTGTAACATATTATAGCATGTAATGGATTAGAGTGCGTAACATATTATAGCATGTAATGGATTAGATTATGTAATGGATTAGAATGTGTAACAGATTAGAGTGTGTAACAGATTAGAGTGTGTAATGGATTAAAGTGTTTAACAGATTAGAGTGTGTAACAGATTAGAGTGTGTAACGGATTAAAGTGTGTAACATATTATAGCATGTAACGGATTAGAGTGTGTAACAGATTATAGCATGTAACAGATTAGAGTGTGTAACAGATTATAGCATGTAACGAATTAGAATGTGAAACAGATTATAGCATGTAAAGGATTAGAGTGTGTAACATATTATAGCATGTAATGGATTAGAGTGCGTAACATATTATAGCATGTAATGGATTAGATTATGTAATGGATTAGAGTGTGTAACGGATTAGAGTGTGTAACATATTATAGCATGTAACGGATTCGAGTATGTAACAGATTTTAGCATGTAACAGATTAGAGTGTGTAACATATTATAGCATGTAATGGATTAGAGTATGTAACATATTAGAGTATGCAACAGATTATAGAATGTAATGAATTAGAGTGTATAACAGATTATAGCATGTAATGGATTAGAATGTGTAACAGATTAGCGTTTGTAACAGATTATAGTGTGTAACAGATTATAGCATGGAACGGATTAGAATATGTAACATATTAGAGTATGTAACAGATTATAGAATGTAATGAATTAGAGTGTATAACAGATTATAGCATGTAATGGATTAGAGTGTGTAACAGATTAGAAAGTGTAACAGATTAGAGAGTGTAACAGATTAGAGAGTGTAACAGATTAGAGTGTGTAACAGATTAGAGAGTGTAACAGATTAGAGTGTGTAACAGATTAGAGCATGTAACAGATTAGAGTTTGTAACAGATTAGAGTGTGTAACAGATTAGAGTGTGTAACGGATTATAGCATGTAATGAATTAGAGTGTGTAACAGATTATAGCATGTAACAGATTAGAGTGTGTAACATATTAGAATGTGTAACGGATTATAGCATGTAATGAATTAGAGTGTATAACAGATTATAGCATGTAACAGATTAGAGTGTGTAACAGATTAGTGTATGTAACGGATTAGAGTGTGTAACAAATTATAGAATGTAATGGATTAGAGTGTGTAAAAGATTATAGCATGTAAAAAATTAGAGTGTGTAACAGATTATAGCATGTAAAATATTAGAGTGTGTAACAGATTATAGCATGTAACGGATTAGAGAGTATAACAGATTAGAGTATGTAATGGATTAGAGTAGATAACAGATTAGAGTAACAGATTTGAGGTTGTAACGGATTAGAGTGTGTAACGTATTAGAGCGTGAAACAGATTAGATTATGTAATAGATTAGAATGTGTAACAGATTAGAGTGTGTAACAGATTAGAGTGTGTAACAGATTAGAGTGTGTAATGGATTAAAGTGTTTAACAGATTAGAGTGTGTAACAGATTAGAGTGTGTAATGGATTAAAGTGTGTAACAGATTAGAGTGTGTAACAGATTAGAGTGAGTAACAGATTAGAGTGTGTAACGGATTATAGCATGTGATGGATTAGCGTGTGTAACAGATTATAGCATGTGTCGGATTAGAGTGTGTAATGGATTAGAGTGTGTAACGGATTAGAGTGTGTAACAGATTAGTGTGTGTAATGGATAAGAATGTGTAACAGATTAGAGTGTGTAACGGATTAGAGTGTGTAACAGATTAGAGTGTGTAACGGATTAGAGTGTGTAACAGATTAGATTAAGTTACAGATTAGAGCATGCAATGGATTAGAGTGTGTAACAGATTAGTGTGTATAACAGATTAGAGTGTGTAACGGATTAGAGTGTGTAACAGATTATAGTGTGTAACAGATTATAGCATGTTACAGATTAGAGTGTGTAATGGATTAGAGTGTGTGACAGATTAGAGTGTGTAACTGATTAGAGTGTGTAACGGATTATAGTATGTAATGGATTAGAGTGTGTAACAGATTATAGCATGTAATGGATTATAATATGTAACAGATTAGAGTATGTAACAGATTAGAGTGTGTAACGGATAAGAATGTGTAACAGATTAGATTAAGTAACAGATTAGAGCATGCAATGGATTAGAGTGTGTAACAGATTAGTGTGTGTAATGGATAAGAATGTGTAACAGATTAGAGTGTGTAACGGATTAGAGTGTGTAACAGATTAGAGTGTGTAACGGATTAGAGTGTGTAACAGATTAGATTAAATTACAGATTAGAGCATGCAATGGATTAGAGTGTGTAACAGATTAGTGTGTGTAACAGATTAGTGTGTGTAACGGATTAGAGTGTGTAACAGATTATAGTGTGTAACGGATTAGAGTGTGTAACAGATTAGATTAAGTAACAGATTAGAGTGTATACCGGATTAGAGTGTGTAACAGATTAGAGTGTGTAACGGATTCGAGTGTAGAATGGATTAGAGTGTGTAACCGATTAAAGTGTGTAACGGATAAGAATGTGTAACAGATTAGATTAATTAACAGATTAGAGCATGCAATGGATTAGAGTGTGTAACAGATTAGTGTGTGTAACGGATTAGAGTGTATAATGGATTAGAGTGTGTAACCGATTAAAGTGTGAAACAGATCAGATTAAGTAACATATTAGAGCATGCAACGGATTAGAGTATGCAATAGAGTAAACTGTTTAACAAATTAACGTAACAGATTAGAGTGTGTAACAGATTAGAGTGTGTAACAGATGAGAATGTGTAACAGATTAGATTAAGTAACAGATTAGAGCATGCAATGGATTAGAGTGTGTAACAGATTAGTGTGTGTAATGGATAAGAATGTGTAACAGATTAGAGTGTGTAACGGATTAGAGTGTGTAACAGATTAGAGTGTGTAACGGATTAGAGTGTGTAACAGATTAGATTAAGTTACAGATTAGAGCATGCAATGGATTAGAGTGTGTAACAGATTAGTGTGTATAACAGATTAGTGTGTGTAACGGATTAGAGTGTGTAACAGATTATAGTGTGTAACGGATTAGAGTGTGTAACAGATTAGATTAAGTAACAGATTAGAGCATGCAATGGATTAGAGTGTGTAACAGATTAGAGTGTATAACGGATTAGAGTGTGCAACAGATTAGAGTGTGTAACGGATTAGAGTGTATAAGGGATTAGAGTGTGTAACCGATTAAAGTGTGAAACAGATCAGATTAAGTAACATATTAGAGCATGCAATGGATTAGAGTGTGTAACATATTAGTGTGTGTAACAGATTAGAGTGTGTAACGGATTAGAGTATGCAATAGATTAAAGTGTATAACAGATTAGACTCAGAGCGTGTAACAGATTAAAGTGTGTAACAGATTAGAGTATGTAACGGATTAGATTATGTAACAGATTAAAGTGTGTAACGAATTAGATTAAGTAGCAGATTAGAGCGTGTAATGGATTAGAGTGTGTAACGGATTAGAATGTGTAACAGATTAGAGTGTGTAACAGATTAGAGTGTGTAACGGATTAGAGTGTGTAACATATTAGAGTGTGTAACGGATTAGAGTGTGTAACAGATTAGAGTGTGTAACGCATTAGGGTGTGTAACAGATTAGAGTTTCTAATGCATTATAGCATGTGACGGATTAGCGTGTGTAAGGATTATAGCATGTGACGGATTAGAGTGTGTAATGGATTAGAGTATGTAACAGATTAGAGTGTGTAACGGATTGTAGAATGTGACGGATTAGACTGTGTAATGGATTAGAGTGTGTAACAGATTAGAGTGTGTAACGGATTAGAGTGTGTAACAGATTAGAGTGTGTAACGGATTAGAGAGTGTAATAGATTAAAGTGTGTAACAGATTATAGCATTTGACGGATTAGAGTGTGTAATTGATAAGAGTGTGTAACAGATTAGAGTGTGTAACAGATTAGAGTGTGTAACAAATTAGAATGTGTAACGGATTAGAGTGTGTAACAGATTAGAGTGTGTAACGGATTAGAGTGTGTGACAGATTATAGCATGTGATGGATTAGAGTGTGTAACGGATTATAGCATGTCATGGATTAGAGTGTGTAATGGATTAGAGTGTGTAACTGATTAGAGTGTGTGACAGATTAGAGCATGTAATGGATTAGAGTATGTAACGGATTAGAGTATGTAACGGATTAGAGTGTGTAACAAATAAGAGTGAGTAATGCATTTTAATGCATTAGAGTGTGAAGCGTATTAGATTATGTAACAGATTAAAGTGTGTAACGTATTAGAGTATGTAACGGATTAGAGTGTGTAACAGATTAAAGTGTTTAACAGATTAGAGTATGTAACAGATTAGAGTGTGTAACCAATTAGAGTGTGTAAAAGATTAGATTAAGTAACAGATTAGAGCATGCAATGGATTAAAGTATGTAATGGATTAGAGTGTGTAACGGATTAGAGTGTGTAAAAGATTAGATTAAGTAACAGATTAGAGCATGCAATGGATTCAAGTATGTAATGGATTAGAGTGTGTAACTGATTATAGCATGTGACGTATTAGAGTGTGTAATGGATTAGAGTATGTAACAGATTAGAGTGTGTAATGAATTAGATTGTGTAACAGATTATAGCATGTAATGGATTAGAGCAGTGATTTTTAACCTTTTTTTTGCCGTGGCACACTTTTTTCCATTAAAAAATCCTGTGGCACACCACCATCCCAAAATTAAAAAAAATAATCACACATTGTAGCCTAATACAGCATATATATATATACACATACACACAAACACACACATACTGTATGTAGTAGCCTAATACAGCACATATATATACACATACACACAAACACACACATACTGTATGTAGTAGCCTAATACAGCATATATATATATACATACACACAAACACACACATACTGTATGTAGTAGCCTAATACAGCACATATATATACACATACACACAAACACACACATACTGTATGTAGTAGCCTAATACAGCATATATATATACACATACACACAAACACACACATACTGTATGTAGTAGCCTAATACAGCATATATATATATACACATACACACAAACACACACATACTGTATGTAGTAGCCTAATACAGCATATATATATATATACATACACACAAACACACACATACTGTATGTAGTAGCCTAATACAGCACATATATATACACATACACACAAACACACACATACTGTATGTAGTAGCCTAATACAGCATATATATATATATATATACATACACACAAACACACACATACTGTATGTAGTAGCCTAATACAGCATATATATATATACACATACACACAAACACACACATACTGTATGTAGTAGCCTAATACAGCACATATATATACACATACACACAAACACACACATACTGTATGTAGTAGCCTAATACAGCATATATATATATATATACATACACACAAACACACACATACTGTATGTAGTAGCCTAATACAGCACATATATATACACATACACACAAACACACACATACTGTATGTAGTAGCCTGATACAGCATATATATATATATATATACATACACACAAACACACACATACTGTATGTAGTAGCCTAATACAGCATATATATATACACATACACACAAACACACACATACTGTATGTAGTAGCCTAATACAGCACATATATATACACATACACACAAACACACACATACTGTATGTAGTAGCCTAATACAGCATATATATATATATATACATACACACAAACACACACATACTGTATGTAGTAGCCTAATACAGCACATATATATACACATACACACAAACACACACATACTGTATGTAGTAGCCTAATACAGCATATATATATATATACATACACACAAACACACACATACTGTATGTAGTAGCCTAATACAGCACATATATATACACATACACACAAACACACACATACTGTATGTAGTAGCCTAATACAGCACATATATATATACACATACACACAAACACACACATACTGTATGTAGTAGCCTAATACAGCACATATATATACACATACACACAAACACACACATACTGTATGTAGTAGCCTAATACAGCACATATATATACACATACACACAAACACACACATACTGTATGTAGTAGCCTAATACAGCACATATATATACACATACACACAAACACACACATACTGTATGTAGTAGCCTAATACAGCACATATATATATACACATACACACAAACACACACATACTGTATGTAGTAGCCTAATACAGCATATATATATATATATACATACACACAAACACACACATACTGTATGTAGTAGCCTAATACAGCACATATATATACACATACACACAAACACACACATACTGTATGTAGTAGCCTAATACAGCACATATATATACACATACACACAAACACACACATACTGTATGTAGTAGCCTAATACAGCATATATATATATATATACATACACACAAACACACACATACTGTATGTAGTAGCCTAATACAGCACATATATATACACATACACACAAACACACACATACTGTATGTAGTAGCCTAATACAGCACATATATATATACACATACACACAAACACACACATACTGTATGTAGTAGCCTAATACAGCACATATATATACACATACACACAAACACACACATACTGTATGTAGTAGCCTAATACAGCATATATATATACACATACAGACAAACACACACATCACTGTATGTATTGTGCTGTTATGCCATGCCTCCTACAAACTACCCCTGCACTGGGAGTAAAAAACAAGCAAAGTTTAAAAAAATATGTCACACTGTTGTCAGTCTGCCGTGGCACACCTGAGGATCTCTCACGGCACACTGGTTGAAAAACACTGGATTAGAGTGTGTAACAGATTATAGCATAGAACAGATTAGAGTGTGTAACAGATTATATCATGTAATGAATTAGAGTGTGTAACAGATTAGAGTATGTAACGGATTAGAGTGTGTAACAGATTATAGCATGTAAAAAATTAGAGTATGTAACAGATTAGAGTATGTAACGGATTAGAGTGTGTAACAGATTATAGCATGTAAAAAATTAGAGTATGTAACAGATTAGAGTGTGTAACGGATTAGAGTATGCAATAGAGTAAACTGTTTAACAGATTAGACTCAAAGCGTGTAGTGGAATAGTGTAACAGAGTGTGTAACGGATAAGAATGTGTAGCAGATTAGATTAAGTAACAGATTAGAGCATGCAATGGATTAGAGTGTGTAACAGATTAGAGTGTGTAAAAAATTAGAGTGTGTAACGGATTAGAGTGTGTAACAGATTAGAGTGTGTAACGGATTATAGCATGTAATGGATTAGAGTGTGTAATGGATTAGAGTGTGTAACGGATTAGAGTGTGTGACAGATTAGAGCATGTAATGGATTAGAGTATGTAACGGATTAGCGTGTGTAACAGATAAGAGTGAGTAATGCATTTTAATGCATTAGAGTGTGAAGCGTATTAGATTATGTAACAGATTAGAGTGTGTAACAGATTAGAGTGTGTAAAAAATTAGAGTGTGTAACGGATTAGAGTGTATAACAGATTAGAGTGTGTAACGGATTATAGCATGTAATGGATTAGAGTGTGTAATGGATTAGAGTGTGTAACGGATTAGAGTGTGTGACAGATTAGAGCATGTAATGGATTAGAGTATGTAACAGATTAGCGTGTGTAACAGATAAGAGTGAGTAATGCATTTTAATGCATTAGAGTGTGAAGCGTATTAGATTATGTAACAGATTAAAGTGTGTAACAGATTAGATTAAGTAACAGATTAAAGTGTGTAACGTATTAGAGTATGTAACAGATTAGAGTGTGTAACCGATTAGATTAAGTAACAGATTAGAGCATGCAATGGATTAAAGTATGTAATGGATTAGAGTGTGTAACGGATTATAGCATGTGACGTATTAGAGTGTGTAATTGATTAGAGTATGTAACAGATTAAAGTGTGTAACGTATTAGAGTATGTAACGGATTAGAGTGTGTAACAGATTAAAGTGTTTAACAGATTAGAGTATGTAACAGATTAGAGTATGTAACAGATTAGAGTGTGTAAAAGATTAGATTAAGTAACAGATTAGAGCATGCAATGGATTAAAGTGTGTAACTGATTATAGCATGTGACGTATTAGAGTGTGTAATGGATTAGAGTATGTAACAGATTAGAGTGTGTAATGGATTAGAGTGTGTAACAGATTATAGCATGTAAAGGATTAGAGTGTGTAACATATTATAGCATGTAATGGATTAGAGTGTGTAACAGATCTTGAGTCTTGAGAAAGGCCTAGAGGAGGCCGAAATGCGTTGACCACAGCTGGTAAGCACTATTCTGATTTTATATAAGTTTTTAGTACCATCTACACTATTGTTGTTTTTATTTGCCTTTAGGTTTAATTTATGATTTAAAAAGAAATATTTTTTTTTTGGATTGGAGTTTCTCCCAACCACCAAAGGTTCTCACCATCAGGAACAGGATCACTAGCCCATTAATTGGGTTTGACACTAAAAGACCGTTGACTTTATTCTCACCATCAGGAACCTCAGACGGACTCTCACCACTAGGAAAATAAGGTTTCTTTTTCTACACATTATTAACTTTTGAATTTTATTTGGATCTTCACATTTAGCCTTTTTTAGGATTTTGTTTCTTGGATTACAATCACTGACTTTGTTCTCTTTTCTCCTTTTTTTTATTTTGATCATTGACTTTGTTCTCTTTTTTCATTTTTTGAGCAGCATTTTTTCATTTTTTCCTTTGTAATTTTTTCAATTTTCACATCATTTTGTTCACTTTTGAATAAGCAAGTTGACACTGTCTGTTTTCTTTATATTTGCAATCACTAAGGATAATTTTTCACTCCCTTTTTATACACATTATCACCACCAACACTGGTACACAATATCTCTTACGGTGTCCTCCTCCTAGTCGATATCAGCAATCCATTCATTTCATTTACTGTATTTTTTAATCCACACATTGGATTGATTTCTTTCAGACATTGTTTGGAATTTTAACTTTCTCATATTTTTATTGGGGCTACCATTATTATTGTCTCTGCATCATTTTATATTCAGTGTTTTTATATAGATATATTCAATATTTAATTTGTACAAGAGTGGATCCACATCTTATTGTTTTTATTGTCATTTATTACCACTGTTCCCACCGTGGCATGTTTTATTCTTGTGTAAAGTACTAGATTTACAATTAAAATATTTCTAAACACACACTCTACACATTGTACAACACCTAGACCATTTGAGGCGCTCTGAACACATTTATTTTTTTAGTACATTTTCCAAGCTAGCTAGTTATCCCACTGTTCAGAGCTATAGGTGCTCGTCTTTGGCGCTATACCCCATCGAAATCCGGATTAGAGTGTGTAACAGATTAGAGTGTGTAACAGATTAGAGTGTGTAATGGATTAGAGTATGCAATAGATTAAAGTGTTTAACAGATTAGACTCAGAGCATGTAACGGATTAGTGTGTAACAGATTAGATTAAGTAACAGATTAGAGCATGCACTGGATTAGAGTGTGTAATGGATTTAAGTGTGTAACAGATTAGATTGGGTAACAGATTAGAGCATGCAATGGATTAGAATATGTAACGGATTAGAGTGTGTAACTGATTATAGCATGTGATGGATTAGAGTGTGTAATGGATTAGAGTATGTAACAGATTAGAGTGTGTAATGGATTAGAGTGTGTAACAGATTAGAGTATGTAATGGATTAGAGTGTGTAACGGATTATAGCATGTGACGTATTAGAGTGTGTAATTGATTAGAGTATGTAACAGATTAAAGTGTGTAACGTATTAGAGTATGTAACGGATTAGAGTGTGTAACAGATTAAAGTGTTTAACAGATTAGAGTATGTAACAGATTAGAGTATGTAACAGATTAGAGTGTGTAAAAGATTAGATTAAGTAACAGATTAGAGCATGCAATGGATTAAAGTGTGTAACTGATTATAGCATGTGACGTATTAGAGTGTGTAATGGATTAGAGTATGTAACAGATTAGAGTGTGTAATGGATTAGAGTGTGTAACAGATTATAGCATGTAAAGGATTAGAGTGTGTAACATATTATAGCATGTAATGGATTAGAGTGTGTAACAGATCTTGAGTCTTGAGAAAGGCCTAGAGGAGGCCGAAATGCGTTGACCACAGCTGGTAAGCACTATTCTGATTTTATATAAGTTTTTAGTACCATCTACACTATTGTTGTTTTTATTTGCCTTTAGGTTTAATTTATGATTTAAAAAGAAATATTTTTTTTTGGATTGGAGTTTCTCCCAACCACCAAAGGTTCTCACCATCAGGAACAGGATCACTAGCCCATTAATTGGGTTTGACACTAAAAGACCGTTGACTTTATTCTCACCATCAGGAACAGGATCACTAGCCCATTAATTGGGTTTGACACTAAAAGACCGTTGACTTTATTCTCACCATCAGGAACAGGATCAATAGCCCATTAATTGGGTTTGACCTAAAAGACCGTTGACTTTATTCTCACCATCAGGAACAGGATCACTAGCCCATTAATTGGGTTTGACACTAAAAGACCGTTGACTTTATTCTCACCATCAGGAACAGGATCACTAGCCCATTAATTGGGTTTGACACTAAAAGACCGTTGACTTTATTCTCACCATCAGGAACAGGATCAATAGCCCATTAATTGGGTTTGACACTAAAAGACCGTTGACTTTATTCTCACCATCAGGAACAGGATCACTAGCCCATTAATTGGGTTTGACACTAAAAGACCGTTGACTTTATTCTAACCATCAGGAACCTCAGATGGACTCTCACCACTAGGAAAATAAGGTTTCTTTTTCTACACATTATTAACTTTTGAATTTTATTTGGATCTTCACATTTAGCCTTTTTTAGGATTTTGTTTCTTGGATTACAATCACTGACTTTGTTCTCTTTTCTCCTTTTTTTTATTTTGATCATTGACTTTGTTCTCTTTTTTCATTTTTTGAGCAGCATTTTTTCATTTTTTCCTTTGTAATTTTTTCAATTTTCACATCATTTTTTCACTTTTGAATAAGCAAGTTGACACTGTCTGTTTTCTTTATATTTGCAATCACTAAGGATAATTTTTCACTCCCTTTTTTATACACATTATCACCACCAACACTGGTACATAATATCTCTTACGGTATCCTCCTCCTAGTCGATATCAGCAATCCATTCATTTCATTTACTGCATTTTATTAATCCACACATTGGATTGATTTCTTTCAGACATTGTTTGGAATTTTAACTTTCTCATATTTTTATTGGGGCTACCATTATTATTGCCTCTGCATCATTTTATATTCAGTGTTTTTATATAGATATATTCAATATTTAATTTGTACAAGAGTGGATCCACATCTTATTGTTTTTATTGTCATTTATTACCACTGTTCCCACCGTGGCATGTTTTATTCTTGTGTAAAGTACTAGATTTACAATTAAAATATTTCTAAACACACACTCTACACATTGTACAACACCTAGACCATTTGAGGCGCTCTGAACACATTTATTCTTTTAGTACATTTTCCAAGCTAGCTAGTTATCCCACTGTTCAGAGCTATAGGTGCTCGTCTTTGGCGCTATACCCCATCGAAATCCGGATTAGAGTGTGTAACAGATTAGAGTGTGTAACAGATTAGAGTGTGTAATGGATTAGAGTATGCAATAGATTAAAGTGTTTAACAGATTAGACTCAGAGCATGTAACGGATTAGTGTGTAACAGATTAGATTAAGTAACAGATTAGAGCATGCACTGGATTAGAGTGTGTAATGGATTTAAGTGTGTAACAGATTAGATTAGGTAACAGATTAGAGCATGCAATGGATTAGAATATGTAACGGATTAGAGTGTGTAACTGATTATAGCATGTGATGGATTAGAGTGTGTAATGGATTAGAGTATGTAACAGATTAGAGTGTGTAATGGATTAGATTGTGTAACAGATTATAGCATGTAACGGATTAGAGTGTGTAATGGATTAGAGTATGTAACAGATTAGAATTTGTAACGGTTATAGCATGTAACGGATTACAGGATGTAACAGATTAAAGTGTGTAATGGATTAGAATATGTACCAGATTAGAGTGTGTAACGGATTATAGTATATAACAGATTAGAGTATGTAATGGATTATAACATGTAACGGATACGATTATGTAACGGATTAGAGTGCGTAACGGATTATAGCATGTAACAGATTAGATTATGTAACAGATTAGAGTGTGTAACGGAATACAGTATGTAAGAGATTACAGAATGTAACGGATTAGAGTGTGTGACAGATTACAGGATGTAACAAATTAGAGTGTGTAACAGATTATAGCATGTAATGGATCACAGGATGTAATAAATTAGAGTGTGTAACGGATTAGAGTGTGTAATGGATTAGAGTATGTAACAGATTATAGCATGTAGCGGATTACAGGATGTAATGGATTAGAGTGACTAAATGATTAGAGTGGGTAATGGATTACAAGATGTAGCGGATTAGAGTGTGTAATGGATTATAACATGTGACGGAAACGTTTATGTAACAGATTAGATTATGTAACGGATTAGAGTGTGTAACGGAATACAGTATGTAAGAGATTACAGAATGTAATGGATTAGAGTGTGTGACAGATTACAGGATGTAACAAATTAGAGTGTGTAACAGATTATAGCATGTAACGGATCACAAGATGTAATAAATTAGAGTGTGTAACAGATTAGAGTGTGTAATGGATTCGAGTATGTAACAGATTACAGGATGTAACGGATTAGAGTGTGTAATGGATTCGAGTATGTAACAGATTACATGATGTAACAAATTAGAGTGTGTAACGGATTATAGCATGTAATGGATCACAGGATGTAACGAATTAGAGTGTGTAATGGATTATAGCATGTAACAGATTATATTATGTAACAGATTAGAGTGTGTAACGGATTATAGTATGTAACAGATAACAGGAGGTAACGGATTAGAGTATGTAAAGGATTAGAGTGTGTAACGGATTATAGTATGTAACAGATTACAGGATGTTACAGATTAGAATATGTAACAGATTATAGTATGTAACAGATTACAGGATGCTACAGATTAGAATATGTAACGGATTATAGTATGTAACAGATTACAGGATGTAACGGATTACATGATGTAACAAATTAGAGTGTGTAACGGATTATAGCATGTAATGGATCACAGGATGTAATAAATTAGAGTGTGTAATGGATTAGAGTGTGTAATGGATTTGAGTATGTAACAGATTAGAATGTATAACGATTATAGCATGTAACGGATTACAGAATGTAACGGATTAGAGTGTGTGACGGATTAGAGTATGGGAATTAAATTGTGTAACGGATTAGAGTGTGTAACAGATCACAATATGTAACGGATTGGAGTGTGTAACGGATTATAGCATGTAACGGAATAGAGTGAGTAACGGATTAGAGTATGTAACGGATTAGAGTATGTAACGGATTAGAGTGTGTAACAAATAAGAGTGTGTAATGCATTTTTGCATGTAACGGATTACAGGATGTAATGGATAAGAGTGTGTAACGCATTATAGCATGTAACGGATTACAAGATGTAACAGATTAGAGTGTGTAACGGATTACAGCATGTAACGGATTAGAGTATGTAATGGATTAGAGTATGTAATGGATTAGATTGTGTAACAAATAAGAGTGAGTAATACATTTTTGCATGTAATGGATTACAGGATGTAACGGATTAGAGTGTGTAATGCATTATAGCATGTAACCGATTACAGGATGTAATAGATAAGGGTTTGTAACAGGTTATAGCATGTTACGGATTACAAGATGTAACGGATTAGAGTGAGTAACGGATTACAGCATGTAACGGATTAGAGTGAGTAACGGATTACAGCATGTAACGGATTAGAGTATGTAATGGATTAGAGTATGTAACGGATTAGAGTGTGTAACAAATAAGAGTGAGTAATGCATTTTTGCATGTAACGGATTACAGGATGTAACGGATTAGAGTGTGTAACAAATAAGAGTGAGTAATGCATTTTTGCATGTAACGGATTACAGGATGTAATGGATTAGTGTGTGTAACGGATTAGAGTAAGTAACGGATTAGAGTATGTAACAGATAAGAGCGTGCAACGGATTATAGCATGTAATGGATCACAGGATGTAATAAATGAGAGTATGTTATGGATTAGAGTATGTAACAGATTAGAATGTGTAATGATTATAGCATGTAACGGATTACAGTATATAACGGATTAGAGTGTGTGACGGATTAGAGTATGTAAGGAATTAAATTGTGTAACGGATTAGAGTGTGTAACAGATCACAAGATGTAACGGATTGGAGTGTGTAACCGGTTATAGCATGTAACGGATTAGAGTGAGTAATGGATTAATGTATGTAACGGATTAGAGTATGTAACGGATTAGAGTGTGTAACAAATAAGAGTGTGTAATGCATTTTTGCATGTAACGGATTACAGGATGTAACGGATTAGAGTGTGTAACGCATTATAGCATGTAACTGATTACAGGATGTAACGGATTAGAGTGTTTAACGGATTATAGTATGTAATAAATAAGAGTGTGTAACAGGTTATAGCATGTAACGGATTACAGGATGTAACGGATTAGAGTGAGTAACAGATTAGAGTATGTAACAGATAAGAGTGTGTAACAGGTTATAGCATGTAACGGATTACAGGATCTAACAGATTAGAGTGAGTAACGGATTAGAGTGAGTAACGGATTACAGCATGTAACGGATTAAAGTGAGTAACGGATTAATGTATGTAACAGATTAGAGTATGTAACGGATTAGAGTGTGTAACAAATGAGAGTGTGTAATGCATTTTTGCATGTAACGGATTACAGGATGTAACGGATTAGAGTGTATAACGCAATATAGCATGTAACCGATTACAGGATGTAACGGATTAGAGTGTGTAATGGATTAGAGTGTGAAACAGATCACAAGATGTAACAGATTGGAGTGTGTAACGGATGATATCATGTAACGGATTAGAGTGAGTAATGGATTAGAGTATGTAATGGATTAGAGTATGTAACGGATTAGAGCGTGTAGCAAATAAGAGTGAGTGAGTAATGCATTTTTGCATGTAACGGATTACAGGATGTAACGGATTACAGTGTGTAGCGCATTATAGCATGTAACTGATTACAGGATGTAACAGATTAGAGTATGTAACAGATAAGGGTTTGTAACAGGTTATAGCATGTTACGGATTACAGGATGTAACGGATTAGAGTGAGTAACGGATTACAGCATGTAACGGATTAGAGTATGTAATGGATTAGAGTATGTAATGGATTAGATTGTGTAACAAATAAGAGTGAGCAATACATTTTTGCATGTAACGGATTACAGGATGTAACGGATTAGAGTGTGTAATGCATTATAGCATGTAACCGATTACAGGATGTAATAGATAAGGGTTTGTAACAGGTTATAGCATGTTACGGATTACAAGATGTAACGGATTAGAGTGAGTAACGGATTACAGCATGTAACAGATTAGAGTGAGTAACGGATTACAGCATGTAGATGTAACGGATTAGAGTATGTAATGGATTAGAGTATGTAACGGATTAGAGTGTGTAACAAATAAGAGTGAGTAATGCATTTTTGCATGTAACGGATTACAGGATGTAACGGATTAGAGTGTGTAACAAATAAGAGTGAGTAATGCATTTTTGCATGTAACGGATTACAGGATGTAACGGATTAGAGTGTGTAACAAATAAGAGTGAGTAATGCATTTTTGCATGTAACCGATTACAGGATATAATGGATTAGTGTGTGTAACGGATTAGAGTAAGTAACGGATTAGAGTATGTAACAGATAAGAGCGTGCAACGGATTATAGCATGTAACGGATTACAGGATGTAACTTATTAGAGTGTTTATTAAATGGTGTTTTTTGAATGTTTTGGAACTATAAAATCAGTCACTTTCTCTCCTTGGCGCAGTAATCACAATAATTAGATCATTCTGTTTAGCTTTATAATTTATTATCAGCTTTTCCGGTAGAATACGGATAACATTAATAATAATTACACATCTTTTATAATCAGAAACATCTTTGTTTAATATTTGGGTCTAGATTACAAGTGGAGCGCTAAATCATTGCACACCCACAAACTGGAAAATGTCCACGTTTGTGGGCACGCAAAAAATAGCCATTACAAGTGGCTTGCGGTAGCAATTAGTGCTCAGAAAATTACCCATTGCGCTTAATTTGCTATAACAGCGCACGTTAGTGTGCACTGGGACTACGCAGGGTGAGTGCTAATATTGCTAGGGCGCAAGTGATATTTAGCGCTCCACTTGTAAACTTCCCCTAAGTATGACATATGAAGCAACTGAGTGACATTAGCTAGGCGCCAGCAGTTTGATCGGTCTCCGCGCGCTCGCTGTATCTTCCTTCCTCTGATCTTGGGTTATTTGTCACAGGTGTCAGCGTTTATTATGTACTCAGAAGCTCTTGTTTTACAAAATGTAGCGTTTGTTATTTATTAATACTTGTGAATGAATTACATTTGCCAGCGAGTCATCATGTTCTGCAGACGTATGACGTATTAGTGTTGTGCACTTCAATGGCACACTCATTAGTCTGGAACAACTGTCACAAATAATCTATAGACTGAGAGGGTGGAAGTGCTTTTTATTGCAGTATATAAGTTATTGGGAGGTTGTATTAGTCTGTTCCATACAAGATGCTACTGAATTAACCATTTTAGTATAAATGACATTTTCCTGCCGTTGTTGTGGTGTATTAGGGACAGCGTTACATCTGTCATACGTGTATCTCACAGCGTGTAGTGCTGTAGTATAAATGACATTTTCCTGCCGTTGTTGTGGTGTATTAGGGAAAGCGTTACATCTGTCATACGTGTATCTTACAGCGTGTAGTGCTGTTAGTATAAATGACATTTTCCTGCCGTTGTTGTGGTGTATTAGGGAGAGCGTTACATATGTCATATGTGTATCTCACAGTGTGTAGTATATCAGCTACATTGGATGTGTGCAGCAGCCAATTTCAGGGTCAGCAAAGAACGCACTGCTACAACTTACAGGGACATGAAACTCAAAATCGTTCTGTCATGTTTGAGACAGAGAATGTGATTTTAAACAACTTTCCAAATGACTTATTTTATTAAATTAACTTCATTCTCTTGGTATCCTTTGTTGAAGCAGCAGCTATACAGCACTTTAATTCTTGCTTTTTCCTATTGGATAAACATTTTAAATTACATGCACGCCCCTTTGTTTGCATTTGCAGTGTGCATTATCTGTAGAGCTTGAAAAAGGCTGTGAATGGCTGAAACGCGTTGCTCTTTATACCTCTGCTTTATGTCCTTTCCCGGTATCCGTAGTCTTGTCATTAAGCGGTAATATTCAAACAGCAACACAGCGGACACTTTGTTAAAAACCACCATAGGAATCCTATACAGAAATAGCACAATGGGGGATTTCTACCGGCTGTTTTTAAGGAGTACTTTGTGTGGAACTGAAGTCGATTTTTTTAAAGCACCTTAGACTTGGTTTTTCTTCCTATTTTAACCACACACACAGCCAGCAAGAGATCTAGCTGGTGATGAGTAAGAGGCGCCAAAAATTTCTAATATATCCGGTGTAGAGAAATTATTCAAAAAGTGTTAGAAATATATTCAGTGAGAAGTGAGGTATAAACGATTCTACCATATAATACTTCACTCCATTGGCTTAAAAATATAAAAATTGTTAAATTAAAAAATGTATCTATGTATAAATGTGTATATCCAAATAGTATCAAAGGTGTTAACAAATAAAAATATCAAATAGTGAAATGATCAAAATCAAATACAAAAATAAATAGATATAAGTGTCCAAATAACAACAACAGAATTGTCCGGTGTGCAAATAAAATCCCATAAAGTGCTACAATGAATGTTGCAGATAATTTGCGGCAGCTCCTCTGGTGTGTTATGCCACAGTATACAAAATAGCCAAATAGCTACTCACGTGGTATAAAGCACAAATTGTGCAATAAGGCAGACCGGAACCTCAAGTCGTCTGGTAGACACTCAGGCAGTGAACAGGATAGGATAGTCACACAAAGGTAGTCACGGAGTTCCAAAGTCCCACCAGGGGGAGTCCACGGGAGGATGATTGCAGGAGGATCAGGTTCCTTGGTTGTGGCCCAAAGTACACTCAGTCCCACCAGGGGGAGTCAGGAAATGATATCCAAGGGTGTCCCTTCAGCTTAAGGAAATGATATCCAAGGGTGAGCCACTGTGAGTGTTATGGCGAATTGGATAGTGCTAAATTCTCCCAAAAATAGCAAAAAGCACAGTGTAGCAGCGGGTATAAAAATAAAAGATTTAATAAAAGTTAGGTTTTAAAAGCAACGCGTTTCTCCGTGTCACAGCACGGTTTCATCAGGCTGTATAAAACAAAGTACACACTGCTACACTTTATGCAATATAATACCCAATCAGAAGCATCGTTCATCCACAAACTAACACAGCTGATTTTAGTGTCAGTAATTGAAAGCGTGTGGAGTCTGGAGGTGTGGCAAGAGTCATATGTGAATGATTGTAATAAAATCAAGTGTAATAAACATGAGAAGGTGATGAGAGATCTATTTCCTTCTGCGTGTGACAAGATTATTAGTAAGACCTTTATAGAAAGACCCTTATCCCCAGAATGTCGGATTATTGCCTGGGTTACCAACCAAACACATAATATGTTATATTTATTATGATAGAGAATATATAAAAATATGACAAAAAATAATAATAACTCTCTCTAATATTATATAGATATAGAATCAGATCGCAATATGATCTTTATCCTAAATACATATCAGCTATGGCATAACGTAATACATGTATTTTCGGAGTTACCAGCCAATCAGATGTAAGGGGTGTGTTTGTTTACAAAAGATTGTCGGCCAATTATATATGAAGGGTGTATTAACAAAGTTGCCCATCATACGTTCGAGGGTGTGGTTGAGATCTTAACGTCATTCAATAGATGACCAGCTCGACAACAGCTATTTAAAACCGCATCCTACGGCGCTCCGCGACTACACAAAACATCTAACAAAAAACATTGGCGACCAGCCCACAAGCATCAGCCAATCACAGAGAGAGGGTTGTATCCGGTCTCCCCTACTCCAAGAGGTGCGTCCGCCTATCCGATGAGTAATCGCGTTCATCACACAAAAAGTTGGCCAATAAAACACCAGAGGTGTGGCCATAGTTCTATGGTCTGCCGTAAGCCCATAATATACCCTACAATGATTGCCATAAAAGTTACCACAATAAATCATCGCAGTATCTATACCGCAGCACCCCTAACCATTCCATATAAATACACAATTCATGATTGAAGCGAACGGAACAAAGGGGGGAGTGTCATTAAACGTCATTGACAGCATAAGGCTGAATGTCACAACCCAATAGCAGAAGAATATCAGCCGGTCCTCAGTAGACCAAGCACAATGATAAATCAACGACAAGACCACAATAAGGTTTTCAACCGAGAATATGAAGGGATTCTTGAGGTTCCGGTCTGCCTTATTGCACAATTTGTGCTTTATACCACGTGAGTAGCTATTTGGCTATTTTGTGTACTGTGCATCTTGATTGCCTGATCTGCACCATGTGGCGCCCTCTATGTTTTGTTTTCTTCCAATTTTGATTGAGATTTTTTTTCAAATTTCCGCGACTTCCGGTCACTTGGAGTCCGCTCACCTTATCAAAGCCTTCTTTTGTGGGATTTGTCGCTCTCGTGGATATGAACTTTGTTTGTTGCATTTTTAACCCTTTGTACATTTTTATTGTATGGACATTTCCCTGTATTTTATTGTATTGTATGTACTCAATTTTATTTTTCATGCTACACTATGGGGCCTGTCTATCAAGCTCGGAAAGGAGCTTGACGGCCCGTGTTTCTGGCGAGTCTGCAGGCTCGCTAGAAACAGCAGTTATGTAGCAGTGGTCTAAAGACTCCATAACCCTGTCTACCTGCTCTGAGCAGGCGGACAGGAATCACCACAATTCAACCCAATCGAGTACGATCGGGTTGATTGACACCCCCTGCTGGCGGCGAGTCTGCAGGGGGCGGCGTTGCACCAGCAGCTCTTGTGAGCTGCTGGTGCAATGCTGAATACGGAGAGCGTATTGCTCTCCGCATTCAGTGAGGTCTTGCGGACCTTATCTGCAGTGTCGGATCAGGTCCGCAAGACGTTTGTTAAATAGGGGCCTATATGTTGTTGAACTGACAACTCCATATTTATTTTATTTTTTAGTTTCTTGCTTTGATTTTTTTTTTATTCTTTTGATTAAAATGCATTTTTATTGTGTATTCTTTTCTGACATGTATTGCTGACATGAATTGCTGACATGAATTGCTGACATGTATTGCTGACATGAATTGCTGACATGAATTGCTGACATGAATTTCTGACATGAATTGCTGACATGAATTGCTGACATGAATTGCTGACATGTATTGCTGACATGAATTGCTGACATGTATTGCTGACATGAATTGCTGACATGAATTGCTGACATGAATTGCTGACATGAATTTCTGACATGAATTGCTGACATGAATTGCTGACATGTATTGCTGACATGAATTGCTGACATGTATTGCTGACATGTATTGCTGACATGAATTGCTGACATGAATTGCTGACATGTATTGCTGACATGAATTGCTGACATGTATTGCTGACATGTATTGCTGACATGAATTGCTGACATGTATTGCTGACATGAATTGCTGACATGAATTGCTGACATGTATTGCTGACATGTATTGCTGACATGAATTGCTGACATGTATTGCTGACATGAATTGCTGACATGAATTGCTGACATGTATTGCTGACATGAATTGCTAACATGAATTGCTGACATGTATTGCTGACATGAATTGCTGACATGAATTGCTGACATGTATTGCTGACATGAATTGCTGACATGAATTGCTGACATGAATTGCTGACATGTATTGCTGACATGAATTGCTGACATGTATTGCTGACATGAATTGCTGACATGAATTGCTGACATGAATTGCTGACATGTATTGCTGACATGAATT
Source organism: Bombina bombina (assembly GCF_027579735.1). Taxonomy (NCBI): domain Eukaryota; kingdom Metazoa; phylum Chordata; class Amphibia; order Anura; family Bombinatoridae; genus Bombina; species Bombina bombina. Next base: position 1,280,894,609 of record NC_069501.1, on the reverse strand, counting down.
GCTGACATGTATTGCTGACATGAATTGCTGACATGAATTGCTGACATGAATTGCTGACATGTATTGCTGACATGAATTGCTGACATGAATTGCTGACATGAATTGCTGACATGTATTGCTGACATGTATTGCTAATTAAGCTGTCACATACAGCACAACAGTATTTTTTCCTTCTAGGAATTGTACTGTGTAATGAAGTAGCAGCAACAACGCATTACTGAGAGCTAGCTTGCCAATGACGGGAAACCTATATATGCAGCCAACAATCAGCAATTAGCTCTCAGTAATGCATCACTGCTGTTTCAACAAAGGATACCAAGAGAAGGAAGTACAGTTGATAATAGAAATAAATTAGAAAACTGTTTACAAATTATTTGCTCTGTGTGATATACAAAATACACATTTTGGGTTTCATGTCCCTTTAACCTAAAGTATTGTGGAATTTGTAGTTGTGGGGGCATTGGTAAGGGAAGGGTTAATTGAGCTCAGAGGTTTATTATTATTTCTTATTAGAGGTTGCAGCTGTTAGTGACTAATATTTATGGTTAATTGTCTTCGTGTGTCAGAGAAATAAAGAGTTAATATGGTAGAGTTTTTTAGACATTGAGATAGTGATTAGAAATGCTACTACTCTCTATTTAGTGTGTTTGGGATTTTTATAGGTTTACTTTTAATATAGTGACGGCTTAAGTCCCTGGATACTTGGTAAAAGCTTTTCTATTCTGGTGGTCTGGTATACGGATCGTAAGATGTCCAAAGACAAATAATATAACAAAGTAACACGAGCTAAAGCAACGCTTTGTGCTTAATATGTTTATCTAATGGACTGAAGCAGCGTAGAATAGGTACATGACTTAACCCTACGACAACATGAGTCATGAGAGATAAAACAGCCTTGGTCAGGGGTCTCACAAAAAATAAATATATTCACTTAAACAAAACTTCATTCTCTATAAAACATTATTATAAACTAGTCGATAAACCTGCCCAGAGGGCAGTCTATTTATTGTTTAAGCTACAGATGTAAAAACAACGTCTTTTGTAACTCTGCTTTTATATAAAAATTAAGCTACAGGTGTAGCAATAATATTGCCTAGATTTAGAGTTCTGCGGTAGCCGTCAAAAGCAGCGTTAAGGGCTCCTAACACTGCTTTTGGCCGCCCGTAGTTAGAGTCAGGCAGGTACAGGTCTACCGCTCACTTCCCTACCGCGATTCCAGGCTACCGCAGATCCCTTACGCCAATTGCGTATCCTATCTTTTCAATGGGATCTGCCTAAAGCTGGTATTTTGAGTCTTGGGAGAAGTGAGTGGTACAGCCTCTACCGACAAGACTCCAACCGCTAACGCCGGAATATAAAGCGCTTAAATACTGTGCTCTAAAGTACACTAACACCCATAAACTACCTATGTACCCCTAAACCGAGGCCCCCCCACATCGCCGCCACTGTAAAAAAAAAATGTAACCCCTAATCTGCTACCTACCTTATCCCTATGAACCCCTAATCTGCTGCCCCTAACATCGCCGACCCCTATATTATATTTATTAACCCCTAATCTGCCTCCCTCAATGTCGCCGCTACCTAACTACACTTATTAACCCCTAATCTGGCGACCGGACCTCGCCGCCACTATAAAAAATGTATTAACCCCTAAACTGCCGCACTCCCGCCTCGCAAACACTATAATAAATTGTATTAACCCCTAATCGGCCCTCCCTAACATCGCCGCCACCTACCTACAATTATTAACCCCTAATCTCCCGCCCGCACCATCGCCGCTACTATAATAAATTTATTAACCCCTAAACCTAACTATAACCCTAATACCCCCCTAACATAAATATAATTTAAATTAAACGAAAAAATATTCCTAAAATTAACTAAATTATTCCTATTTATAACTAAATACTTACCTATAAAATAAACCCTAATATAGCTTCAATATAACTAATAGTTACATTGTAGCTATTTTAGGATTTATATTTATTTTACAGGCAACTTTGTATTTATTTTAACTAGGTACAATAGCTATTATTTAATAGCTACCTAGTTAAAATAAGTACAAAATTACCTGTAAAATAAATCCTAACCTAAGTTACAATTAAACCTAACACTACACTATCAATAAATTAATTAAATAAATTACCTACAATTACCTACAATTAAATAAACTATTCTATAATACAAAAAAAAACACTAAATTACTAAAAATAAAAAACAATTACAAGCAGTTTAAACTAATTACACCTAATCTAAGCCCCCTAATAAAATAAAAAAGCCCCCCCCCCAAAAAAAAAAAATCTCTACCCTATTCTAAAATACAAAAGTAATCAGCTCTTTTACCAGCCCTTAAAAGGGCTTTTTGCGGGGCCTTGCCCCAAAGTAATCAGCTCTTTTGCCTGAAAATAAAAATACAATACCCCCCCAACATTACAACCCACCACCCACATACCCCTACTCTAACCCACCCAAACCCCCCTTAAAAAAATCACTAATCCCCTGAAGATCTCCCTACCTTGATTCGTCTTCACCCAGCCGAGCCGAATTCTTCATCCAAGCAGAGCAAGAAGATGTCCTCCATCTGGTAGAAGTCTTGATCCAAGCGGCAAAGAAGAGGTCCTCCATCCGGGCGAAGTCTTGATCCAAGCGGCAAAGAAGAGATCTTCCATCCGGGCGATGTCTTCTTCCAAGCGGCATCTTCTATCTTCTTTCTTCCAGATCCATCTTCATCCCGCCGACGCGGAACATCCTTCTTCCCCGACGGACTAACGACAAATGAAGTTCCAATCAGCCAATCGTATTGAACTCACATTCTATTGGCTGATCGGAACAGCCAATAGAATGCGAGTTCAAAACTAATCGGATTGGACTTCAATCTGATTGGCTGATTGCATCAGCCAATCAGATATTTTCTACCTTAATTCCGATTGGCTGATAGAATTCTATCAGCCAATCAGAATTGAAGGGACGCCATCTTGGATGACGTCCCTTAAAGGAACCTTCATTCGTTGTTAGTCCGTCGGGGAAGAAATATGTTCCGCGTCAGCGGGATGAAGATGGATCCGGAAGAAAGAAGATAGAAGATGCCGCTTGGAAGAAGACATCACCCGGATGGAAGACCTCTTCTTTGCTGCTTGGATCAAGACTTCACCCGGATGGAGGACCTCTTCTTTGCCGCTTGGATCAAGACTTCTACCGGATGGAGGACATCTTCTTGCTCCGCTTGGATGAAGAATTCGGCTCGGCTGGGTGAAGACGACTCAAGGTAGGGAGATCTTCAGGGGGTTAGTGATAGTTTTTTTAAGGGGGGTTTGGGTGGGTTAGAGTAGAGATATGTGGGTGGTGGGTTGTAATGTTGGGGGGGTATTGTATTTTTATTTTCAGATAAAAGAGCTGATTACTTTGAGGCAAGGCCCCGCAAAAAGCCCTTTTAAGGGCAGGTTAAAGAGCTGATTACTTTTGTAATTTAGAATAGGGTAGGGATTTTTTTATTTTGGGGGGCTTTTTTATTTTATTAGGGGGCTTAGATTAGGTGTAATTAGTTTAAACTGCTTGTAATTCTTTTTTATTTTTTGTAATTTAGTGTTCGTTTTTTTTTTTGTATTATAGAATAGTTTATTTAATTGTATTTAATTGTAGGTAATTTATTTAATTAATTTAATGATAGTGTAGTGTTAGGTTTAATTGTAACTTAGGTTAGGATTTATTTTACATGTCATTTTGTATTTATTTTAACTAGGTAGCTATTAAATAGTTATTAACTATTTCATAGCAATTATACCTAGTTAAAATAAATACAAAATTGCCTGTAAAATAAATATAAATCCTAAAATAGCTACAATGTAATTATTAATTATATTGTAGCTATATTCGGGTTTATTTTATAGGTAAGTATTTAGTTTTAAATAGGAATAATTTAGTTAAGTTTAGGAATATTATTTTGTTTAATATAAATTATATTTATGTTAGGGGGGTTTTAGGGTTAAGGTTAGAGTTGGGTTTAGGGTTTAATAACTTTATTATAGTAGCGGCGACGGTGAGGGTGGGAGATTAGGGGTTAATAATTGTACCTACAATTATTAACCCCTAATCTCCCACCCTCACCGTCGGCGGCGATGTTAGGGAGGGACGATTAGGGGTTAATACAATTTATTATAGTGTTTGCAAGGCAGGAGTGCGGCGGTTTAGGGGTTAATACATTTATTATAGTGCCAGCGAGGTCCAGTCGGCAGATTAGGGGTAATAAGTGTATGTATGGTAGCGGCAACGTTGGGGGGGGCAGATTAGGGGTTAATAAATATAATATAGGGGTCGGCGGTGTTAGGGGCAGCAGATTAGGGGTTCATAGGGATAATGTAGCTTGCGGCGGTGTCCGGAGCGGAAGATTAGGGGTTAATAATAATATGCAGGGGTCAGCGATAGCAGGGGCGGCAGATTAGGGGTTAATAAGTGTAAGGTTAGGGGTGTTTAGACTTGGGGTTCATGTTAGGGTGTTAGGTGTAGACTTAGAAAGTGTTTCCCCATAGGAAACAATGGGGCTGCGTTAGGAGCTGAACGCTGCTTTTTTGCAGGTATTAGGTTTTTTTCAGCCAAAACTGCCCCATTGTTTCCTTATGGGGATATCGTGCACGAGCATGTTTTAGCTGCTTACTGCTACCGTAAGCAACGCTGGCATTGAGGGTTGAAGTGGAGCTAAGTTAGGCTTAACGCACCCTTTTTTGAGCCTAACGCAGCCCCTCAGACAACTCTAAATACCAGCGTTGTTGGAAGGGTGCGTTGGGAAAAAAAGCAGCGTTAGCTACGCGGCTTTTTACCGACAAAACTCTAAATCTAGACGTATAATTTTAATGGACTACTATCTTAAATATATCAAAAGTATTTTCTATATAATAAACTACAGATATAGACACACTCTAATTAGACAAACTACTGTCCTAAATAAATACAAAAGTTTCTTCTCTTTAAATGATATCTACTTTAAGTATATTTCTTTATATACAGCATTTTTAATAAAACAGGCATCACGTCCAGTTATTAATTTCCCTTGTTCTCCGTCTATGACCGTAACTTTTACATCTGCAGAGCTTTTTACATATAACTGTCCATGGCTAAAAACTGACTCTGGCAAATAGAGGCCAACTCTTTCTATAGTTTGTCCCTGGGCTTTGTTAATGGTCATAGCGAATGCTAATTTAACTGGGAATTGTCTTCTTCTTAACACAAAAGGAAATTCAGTATTGCTTGGGGCTAAATCTATTCGGGGAATGAAGACATTTTGCCCTTTAGCTGTACCTGTTAATACTTGTGCAATAATTATATTTTCACGCAATGCTTTTACAACTAATCTGGTGCCATTACAAAGTCCTCTTTTGGTGTTAAGATTACGCAAACGCATAGTAATAATACTACCTATTTTATATTGAGTTTATGCACTGGCATTCCAGAAGGTGCCAATTCATTTAAAAACTCAGCTGGGTAGTTATCCCTATCTTCCTGTGATTCATCATCAATGGAATCTGTACTTAAGTAGAGGTTTCACCTTCTTACAAACTCACACCTAGATTACAAGTTTTGCGTTAGAGGCTGTGCGGTGCTAACGAGCAGTTTATGCTCACCGCTCACTTACAGACAGCGCTGGTATTACGGGTTTTGCGTTAGAGGCTGTGCGGTGCTAACAAGCAGTTTATGCTCACCGCTCACTTACAGACAGCGCTGGTATTACGGGTTTTTACAAACCAGACAAGAAGTGAGCATTGAGCAAAATTTTGCTCCTTACCGCATTCCAATACCAGCGCTGCTTACATTAGCAGTGAGCTGGTGTAACGTGCTTGTGCATGATTTCCCCATAGGAATCAATGGGGAGAGCCGTCTGAAAAAAAGTCTAATACCTGCAAAAAAGCCGCGTAAAACTCCCTAACGCAGCCCCATTGATTCCTATGGGGAAATACATTTTATGTCTACACCTAACACCCTAACATGAACCCCGAATCTAAACACCCCTAATATTACACTTATTAACCCCTAATCTGCCGCCCTCGACATCGCCACCATCTATATTATAACTATTAACCCCTAATCTGCAGCTCTCCGGACACCGCCGCCTCCTACATTATACTTATGAACCCCGAATCTGCTGCCCCCAACATCGCCACCACCTACATTATATTTATTAACCCCTAATCTGCCACCCCCAATGTCGCCGCCACCTATCTACACTTATTAACCCCTAATCTGCCGCCCCCAACTTTGCTGCCACTATATTAAAGTTATTAAAGTTATTAACCCCTAAAGTCTAACCCTAACCCCCTAACTTAAATATAATTTAAATCAATCTAAATAAAATTCCTATCATTAACTAAATAATTCCTATTTAAAACTAAATACTTACCTATAAAATAAACCCTAAGCTAGCTACAATATAACTAATAGTTACATCGTATCTATCTTAGGGTTTATTTTTATTTTACAGGCAAGTTTGTATTTATTTTAACAAGATACAATAGTTATTAAATAGTATTGACTATTTAATAACTAACTAGCAAAAATAAAGACAAATTTACCTGTAAAATAAAACCTAACCTAAGTTACACTAACACCTAACACTACACTATAATTAAATAAATTCCCTAAATTAAATACAATTAAATAAAATTAGCTAAAGTACAAACCCCCCCCACTAAATTACAGAAAATAATAAACAAATTACAAGATTTTTAAACTAATTACACCTAATCTAATCCCCCTAACAAAACAGAAAAGCCCCCCAAAATAAAAAAAGCCCTACCCTACACTAAATTACAAATAGCCCTTTAAAGGGCCTTTTGCAGGGAATTGCCCCAAAGTAATCAGCTCTTTTTCAGATTAGGGGTTAACATTTTTATTATAGTGTTTGCGATGCGGGGGGGGGGGGGCATCGGTTTAGGGGTTAATAGGTAGTTTATGGGTGTTAGTGTACTTTTTAGCACTTTAGTTATGAGTTTTATGTTACGGCGTTGTACCATAAAACTCTTAACTACTGACTTTAAAATGCATTAGGAATCTTGGAGGTAGAGGCTGTACCGCTCACTTTTTGCCCTCCCAGGACAGACTCATAATACCAGTGCTATGGAAGTCCCATAGAAAAAAGACTTTGCAAAGTTTACGTAAGTCGTTTTGCGGTAAGGCCAAAGAAGCGTGTGGTGCCCCAAACCTGCAAGATTCGTAATACCAGTTAGCGTAAAAAAGCAGCGTTAGGACCTCTTAACGCTGCTTTTTTACCCTAACACAAAAATCGTTCTCTTGGTATATTTATTTGAAAAGCAGGAATGGAAGCTTAGGAACTGGCCCATTTTTGGTTCAGCACATGGGTAACGCTTGCTGATTGGTGGCTAATTGTAGCTGATTTGTGCATGTGCAATTTAAAATTGCTAACTGAAAAATATTAACCGCTCACTGCTAAACTGTCAGATAAGCAAACCGCTAACTGGACAAGAAACAGCTGTGGGCGGAGCCTGGCTATACTAGTTTTACAGATTTAAAAAGAAATCTTTTAGTTTCCAATACTTTAACTTGGCATTGTATGCGTACAGTGATTTATTTATTAAGCGCCAGATAACAAGAAGTGTGCTAACAGATTTAACACAGGTGGGTTAGCGTGCATTTTACAAGTTGATTGTGACTAGATTCCGCTTTTAGCGCTGTACAGGATACATAAGGAACTAAATAAAATGAGCGGTACCGCACTTAACATAGCGCTGCCATTATGAGTTACTAAAAAACCTCTTTGTGCTGTGCGTTATGGTACATTAAGCTCCATGCTGCACAAAAGCCAAGGGCTGCTTTGACGTGCTCGTGCACGCTTTCCCCCATAGACATCAATGGGGAGAGAGTGTTAGAAAAAATCTAACACCTGCAATTGTGGAATGGCGATCGCCGTAATGCAACCCCATTGATATCTATGGGGGAAAGAATGTTACGTTTGAACCTAACACCAAGTCTAAACACCCCCTGACATTGCCAACACTAAAAAAAAGTTATTAACCCCTAAACCCCCGATTCCGACATCGCCGACACTAAATATAATTATTAATCCCTAATTCGCCACTACTCGACATCGCCAACACTAAATAAAGTGATTAACCACTAATTTGCAGCTCCCCGACATCACCAATACTAAATAAACCTATTAACCCCTTAACCGCCGACCCCCACCTCGCAACTAATAAACTAAACCTATTAACCCTTAAACCGCCGACATCACAACTAATAAACCAAACCTATTAACCCCTAAACCGCCAGCCCCCCACATTGCAACTAATAAACTAAACCTATTAACCCCTAAACCACCAGCCCCCCACATCACAAAACACTAAATTAAACTATTAACCCCTAAAACTAGCACCCCCCCTAACATTAAATTAAAGTTACAATATAACTATCTTAATAAATACAAACTTACCTGTGAAATAAAAAAACTAACATAAGTAAAATAAGATAAACTACAAATTAAAAAATCTAAATTACAAATTTGAAAAAACCTAATACTACGAAAAAATAAAAAAATCTAAGATTACAAAAAATAATTTTTAAATTATCAAAAATAAAAACAATTACACCTAATCCAATAGCTCTATAAAAATAAAACAGCCAATTTGAACAGTCAATAGGATTTCATAAGCTTGCATCCTTTTGGCTAATTGAATTTGAAGAATCAAATCAGACAATAGGAATGCAAGGTACGCCATTTTAAAACGGGTACCTTGTATTCAAATTCAGTGTGCGGCGGTGATCGTATGAAGAGGATGCTCCGTGCAGGATGTCATAGCCATCCAGGATAGCTCTGCTCCGCACCCCTAGGATGAAGATAGAAGACGTCCCCAAGATGTATTAAGGTGTCCCCGCCTGAATGAAGACTTCTCGCCTCCTGGATGAGGATGGATGACCGGACTTCAGAAACCGTGAGCAGATTTTCTGGGGTTAGTGGGGGTTTTTAAGATTAGGGTTTTTTGGGCACTGTAAAAGAGCTGAATGCCCTTTTAAGTGCAATGCCCATACAAATGCCCCTTTAGGGGCAATCGGTAGCTTACGTTTTTTTTAAGACTTAGGTTTTTTTATTTTGGGGGTTGATTAGGTGAGGGGTTTTACTGTTCGGGGTTTTTTATTTTTTTCTACGTAAAAGAGCTGTTTAATTTAGGGAAATGCCCTACAAAAGGCCCTTTTAAGGGCTATTGGTAGTTTATTGTAGACTAGGGGGTGTTTTTATTTTGGGGAGGATTTTTTATTTTTATAGGGGTTTTAAATTAGGTGCAATGTTTTTAATTTTGATAATTTTGTTTATTATTTTTTGTATTCTTAGAGTTTTTTATTTTTCGTAATTTTAGTGTTTATTATTTTTGTAATCTTAGATTTGTTTTATTTTTTGTAGTAGTTTTTTCAATTTGTAATTTAGGTTTCTAATTTTTCATAGTGTTAAGGTTTTTTTTATCATGTAATTATGAATTTTAATTGGTAGTTTGTTTTATTTTTTAGTAGTTACAATGTGGGGGGCTGGAAGTTTAGGGGTTAATAGGTTTAGTTTATTAGTTACAATGTGGGGGGCTGAAGGTTTAGGGGTTAATACTTTATTATAGGGTTGGCGATATGGGGGGCTGGCAGTTTAGGGGTTAATAAGTTTATTTAGTGTCAGCTATGTTGGGGGCGGTGGATTAGGGATTAATAGGTTTATTTAATAGTTGTGATGTGGGTGGGCGGCAGATTAGGGTTTCGGAGGTTTAATATAGTGTTTGCGGTTCGGGAGGGTGGCGGTTTAGGGGTTAATAGGTAGTTTATGGGTGTTAGTGTACTTTGTAACACTTTAGTTGTGAGTTTTGTGAAACATTTTTGTTACACAAAATCCATAACTACTGCTCTCAGATGGCCGTATGTATCATGTCAGTATAGACTGTAATGCAAGCTTTTAAGCCGGACTGCACAACCTGTAATACGGCGCTATGGAAAATCCTGCACTCAAACGTAATTTTTTTTAGTGCTGAATGGATGTTGCGTTACAGGCTAAAATGCTTGCGGTTTAGCTATACCGTCGCGACTCGTAATATGCATTACCGGCCATTCCAGCGCAATGGCCAATTTTTTAGAGGTAATAGCCGTACCGCAAAACTCGTAATCTAGCCGTATGCTCATCATTTATGGAGTAAGTTACTACATTTTTTTCAATTACACACTGGATACTTTTGTCATTTGGGTCTCTATTCATTTATAGTCCACTTTTGGATAAACCTGAAAATTCAGTATTTGACTCCAGGAACCTGTGGACTCTTGCCATCTGATGCTACGTTCCCTTTCAGCTGTAAAGATTCATCTTATGGAGTGAGTATACTGCACCCATATTAATTGGCTTCAATATATGCATCAAGCCTTTTTTCTCTTCACTTACTAGAGAAAATCACTCAATAGACCAGCGCCATCTACTTCTACTATCTATCTATACACAGTCACAAGGGAGAGACTGCAAGAAGGCTGCGGTCTGACCTAAAGGAGAGTATCAGTTCTTAGTTCATTTGTACAGAATATTGTGTGTTTTTTTCCATCTTGCACCTCTGTATATTGTTTTCCTTTTATGTATATACACGCATATATATACTGTATATACACACACACCTATAAGCACATAAGTACACATGTATATACACACACACATCTATAAGCACATAAGTACACATGTATATACACACACATATATATATATATATATACTGTATATACACACACACATCTATAAGCACATAAGTACACATGTATATAAACACTCATACACATGCATCTATATATATATACTGTATATACACACACACACCTATAAGCACATAAGTACACATGTATATACACACGCATATATATACTGTATATATACACACACACACCTATAAGCACATAAGTACACATGTATATACACACGCATATATATATACTGTATATACACACACACCTATAAGCACATAAGTACACATGTATATACACACGCATATATATATATATATATATACTGTATATACACACACACATCTATAAGCACATAAGTACACATGTATATAAACACTCATACACATGCATCTATATATATATACTGTATATACACACACACACCTATAAGCACATAAGTACACATGTATATACACACGCATATATATATACACTGTATATACACACACACCTATAAGCACATAAGTACACATGTATATACACACGCATATATATATATATATATACTGTATATACACACACACATCTATAAGCACATAAGTACACATGTATATAAACACTCATACACATGCATCTATATATATATACTGTATATACACACACACACCTATAAGCACATAAGTACACATGTATATACACACGCATATATATACTGTATATATACACACACACACCTATAAGCACATAAGTACACATGTATATAAACACTCATACACATGCATCTATATATATATACTGTATATATACACACACACACCTATAAGCACATAAGTACACATGTATATACACACACACACACCTATAAGCACATAAGTACACATGTATACACACACACACACACCTATAAGCACATAAGTACACATGTATATAAACACTCATACACATGCATCTATATATATATACTGTATATATACACACACACACCTATAAGCACATAAGTACACATGTATATACACACGCATATATATATATACTGTATATACACACGCACACCTATAAGCACATAAGTACACATGTATATACACACGCATATATATATATACTGTATATACACACGCACACCTATAAGCACATAAGTACACATGTATATACACACGCACACCTATAAGCACATAAGTACACATGTATATACACACACACACACCTATAAGCACATAAGTACACATGTATATACACATGCATATATATATATATATATATATATATATATACTGTATATACACACACACACCTATAAGCACATAAGTACACATGTATATAAACACTCATACACATGCATCTATATATATATATATACTGTATATACACACACACACCTATAAGCACATAAGTACACATGTATATACACACGCA